>NC_084549.2:32805000-32875000 GCF_033978685.3 Nerophis lumbriciformis
AATAGAACAAGGATGGACAATTCAACCCTTAACTCAACAATGAGTATATGAGTGTTATGTGTGTGTATATGTGTAAATAAATGAACACTGAAATTCAAGTATTTATTTTATTTATATATACATATATATATACTGTATATATAATAAAATATATATATATAGCTAGAATTCACTGAAAGTCAAGTATTTCTTAGATGTATATATATATATATATATATATATATATATATATATATATATATACCGGTATATATATATATATGAAATACTTGACTTGGTGAATTCTAGCTGTAAATATACTCCTCCCCTCTTAACCACACCCCTAACCACGCCCCCGCCCCTACCTCTTCAATCGTCATAGAACTTACCAAAGCCTTTGACACGGTGAACAGTTAAGCCCTATGGACCATTCTGTCAAAGTTTGGATGCCCAGATAGGTTTTAAAACCTCATCTGACAGTTCCATGATAACATGACCGGTAAAGTTCTTTCAGGCGGAGAAGTATTGGAGCCATTCAACATCAGCAATAGTGCTTAAAAAGGGGTGTGTGGTGGCTGCGGTCCTCTTCAACCTGTTCTTCAACCATGCCGTTAGGGACTTTGGGCCTCATGTATCAAGTCTTGAATGGATTTCTAACAACAACAAAAAAACCTATGTTCAAATGCAGAAAACATTGTAAGTAGGGATGTCCGATAATATCGGATTGCCGATATTATCGGCCGATAAATGCTTTAAAATGTATTATCGGAAATTATCGGTATCAGTTTCAAGATTATCGGTTTCAAAAAGTAAAATTTATGACTTTTTAAAACGCCGCTGTGTACACAGACGTAGGGAGAGGTACAGAGCGCCAATAAACCTTAAAGGCACTGCCTTTGCGTGCCGGCCCAGTCACATAATATCTACGGCTTTTCACACACACAAGTGAATGCAAAGCATTCTTGGTCAACAGCCATACAGGTCACACTGAGGGTGGTCGTATAACACTTTAACACTGTTACAAATATGCGCCACACTGTGAACCCACACCAAACAAGAATGACAAACACATTTTGGGAGAACATCCGCACCGTATCACAACATAAACACAACAGAACAAATACCCAGAACCCCTTGCAGCACTAACTCTTCCGGGATGCTACAATATACACCCCCCGCTACCCCGCCCCCCCCAACCCCGCCCACCTCAACCTCCTAATGCTCTCTCAGGGAGAGCATGTCCCAAATTCCAAGCTGCTGTTTTGAGGCATGTTTAAAAAAAATTAAAATAATGCACCTTGTGAAAGTCAAAAGTATAGCATTTCCCATAGTTGTAGTGGGTATCAGGATTATCTCAGGGAGAGCATGTCCCAAATTCCAAGCTGCTGTTTTGAGGCATGTTAAAAAAAATAATGCACTTTGTGACTTCAATAATAAATATGGCAGTGCCATGTTGGCATTTTTTTCCTTAACTTGAGTTGATTTATTTTGGAAAACCTTGTTACATTGTTTAATGCATCCAGCGGGGCATCACAACAAAATTAGGCATAATAATTTGTTAATTCCACGACTGTATATATCGGTATCGGTTGATATCGGAATCGGTAATTAAGAGTTGGACAATATCGGAATATCGGATATCGGCAAAAAAATTTCGGACATTTCTAATTGTAAGCAAGTAAAAATTCAGATGTATTAAAGTGTACGCACGCAGAAATCCAAGCACATTTCTTTTTTACATCACAATCAACTTGAAACTGACCGTGGACCTCTGCGTGGCTGGCCACGCCCAGACCCCGCCCAGGCCATGTCCCCTTTTAAAAAATGAAAATCATATTGGGGCCATGCACTTGAGCTTGGAAATCCCAAGTCAGTAGGAGGTGCGTGTTTCTTGCGTTTGGCACAATAGACAGAGCAATTGTCAGCAAGTCATTGCCGTGTCACAGAGAACTGAACACAGGCTGAAAAAAAAGAACTGGTCGTGTCAGAAAGAAAGTGAATAAGAAGATAGGTATGAATAGCCAAAACTGACTCGGGGAAATTAGCGATGCTGGAATGACACGCAAAAGTTTAGAAGAGTGGGTGACTCTGATTAACCCAATATAATTATAATTTGGGTAATTTACAACAAATGTGTTCATACAGTTGCCTGCTCACATGAGCCAGATTTGGTTTTAATGTGAAAATGATGTAAAATTTGGTTGAATGTGATTTTTTATTTTATTTAACATGCCAGCGCTATCAAAAAGGATATGGAAGACTTCAAATGTTGTTTTGTTAGTCAATTTATTATTACTACACAGGAGAGCTTCTTGGGGTAGTAGTCGTACGTGACACGAAGGCGGGACATTCTTCCCCACTTTCAAGGTCCTTTAAAGTGCCGCAACCACTGCCGGCTGCTACTCCCCACACATGACCAAGGAGTCCCAGAAACACTTTGTGACAGCAATAGGTGGCAAAATAATCGTCTGCATAAATTATTAGACGTTCTCACAAAAATGAATATGAATATGAAGCATTAAATGCATTGGTGAAAAAGTGAATTTTTTGTCTTTGTCTCGATCTTTTTTGTATTGTTGAAATCAAATGTTGGCAAAGCCCGAATGGCTACTTCTGTGTGTCGACAAAGTATCCAAAGCCTTTAGAAATGTATGTATGTGAAACATGAAGTTGGCTTGAGACGACGCACATTTCCACATCAACGTCAGTATTAATACATCTCAACTTTGCCGTGAAAAAGGGTGTATGCCAGGTTTTTGTGCCCGAACAAGCTTGATACATGAGGCCCCTGAACTGTGGGGTGTACTTGCGATACAAGCTTAATGGGTCCATTTTCGACCTACGCATACTGAGCACCAAGACCAGACCATGGAGAAGCTCATCTTGGAACTGCTGTTCTAAGATGACTTTGGCCTCATGGCCCACAAGGAGTCTGACCTCCAGTTCTCCGCGAACAAGACCCTCAGCTTGACAAGACAGAGGTACGTTCCAGCCAGTGCCTGATCCATCACCCGCCCTCCCTCTATCTGCATTGAGGGAACGCAAAAGACCATGGAGACTTTAAGTAGTTCGGCAGCACCATCAGCAACGATGGCAGCCTGGACGAAGAGATTTAGCGGCAGGATCTGCAAAGCCAGCCAAGCACTTGGCTATCTCCATGCCCAAGTCCTCAGACAGCACATCAGACTGTCCATCAAGTTGAAGGTTTACAATGCTGTGGTTATTACCACGCTTTTCTACGCATGTGAATCATGGACCCTGTACACATGATACCGAAGCAGCTGGGGCGTTTCCTGTGGTACATCCTGAACATTAGACCGCAAGACTGGGTCCTAAACATCAAAGTGCTCGACACAGCTGGAACCATCAGCAACGAGGCTATGATCATGAAAAGCCAGTTACGATGGGCGGGGCACGTTATCAAAATGGACGATGACATACAAACAACCAGTCTTTGGTGAAACACTGGCAAGCGAGAAACCAGGGCAGGCCACCCAAGTGCTTCAAAAAATGATCAAAATATGTAAAAATAAATGTTATTATAAATGTACCTGTTACTACATCACATATATACCTACATCGTGGCCTCCAGCTCCACCTGAATTTCGGGAGATTTTCGGGAGAAAATTTGTCCCGGGAGGTTTTCGGGAGAGGCGCTGAATTTCGGGAGTCTCCCGGAAAATCCGGGAGCGTTGGCAAGTATGGCTTGAAGAAACATTTCAGAGCTATTTGAAACACTCAACAACTATCCCACAGCGCATATCTGGCACATGGAACTGGCATCATCCTGCAAATGCAGCAAAGATAGTTAGAGGAATTCAAGCAAAGCATCAGCCTGGAAATGTAGGTTATTCCCTGATAGGGCATGTAAGGAGTTTGTACAATGTCACAAATAGGGAAGAGTCAATGTCCACCTACAAAAAAAAAAAAATTATTAGGCTAATTATCAGACACTAAAGAGACTGTTCCAAAATAGTACAGGGAGAGCATCTGACACATAACAAGGTATTTAATACTCTTTGAAGCTTTTCTATCGTTGTAATAGACCAAGCTTGATATGATGACCTAGAGACAGTTTCATCAAGTACCATCGAAATCTCTTCCTAGTATTGATCGATCAGTGTTGTCAAAGAGCTGTTCACTTGGGTTTCATTTCTTTTTGACGGCCTGTAAAATACTTTCATAAGCGAAACCTGTCAGTATGAAGCAGCCTCCAGGTGTAAACAATGGAAACAACGGCCATGGATATTCCTTTGCCTCTTTTGTGAGCTTATTACAGACGCTTATGTGGGGTTTCTATCAAAAGCAACTGGTTTTCATTTTGAATGTTGATGTCCAGGGTGTACCCTGTCTTCCGCCCGAATGCAGCTGAGATAGGCTCCAGCATCCCCCGCGACCCCGAAAGGGACAAGCGGTAGAAAATGGATGGATGGATGATGCTCTTATCATGTCACCACAATGATCAAAAGTCATTGACTCAGAATCCATTTTGTATCAACCATCACACATCCTTGTTCTTATATGAAGGAAATAAAGTTGCTGCAGGAGTCAACTCTTTTTCCAGATCTTGCAGTGGACACAGCTTTTGTAGCACAAGCAATCTGTAGGGAGCAAGAGAAACAGATGCTCTGGCTATAGATGATGACATTGGCACCTCTAGTGCCTCAACTAACAATTTTTTTGGGATCCGAGACGTCTCTCAGCTAATTGTTATGCTTTAGGTTGGGACAGATTTTTTTACTTTTCTTATTCTCAATATATTTACACATGCACCGTTTTCTTCAGTGACCTTCTACATTAATTTAATTTGTGTGATTGTTGTATTATGTATGCTGCAATGTTTAACATCCAGAAAACATTGTGAAGTGAATTAATTAACTCATATTATGTTCTACATATGGTGAATGTTTATATTCACCTTGCAGAAAGCAAACCACCAAGTTTAATTAAATAGTGGTATTTCAGTCTGAGCACATAAATCAATAAGGCCCCTTTGTTTGATATTCGCAGGTGGATTGGATCACTTCTCGCAGGAAAAGAGGCTCTAATTGGGACTTCGGAATGCAAAAGTGATAACCATATCCTTGAGAAAAGATTACCTGTCTAGCTCAACACCAACATTTGAGTTATGACTTAAAGCAGTTGTTTTCCAGACACTTACACGCAAACATCTCCTTTTATGGTCAGGATGTGCTCTCCTGATTTAGCACACACACACACACACACACACAGAGACAGGAAGGAGGAATATAAAACTGACAGAATGACTTCTCCAAGTGAGGAGTCCTTCATTTTTTTTGACCTAGGTTCCTCCACGTACTGCAGACCTGTATAATGACACTCGCTTGTAATAAAGCAACTTTTTGTTCAGCAAAGCCGCACGGCTGTGTTGCCCTCTTGCCCGGGAGGGAGTGACAAGACCACACTTCAATTGCTAAATACTTTTAATAAGCTAAATTAGTAAATCTTGTAGGCTGCATATCCTATAGTAACAACATACTGTATCTTAATATCAAAAAATGGTGGAACTCAACATGGCTGGACAACAGGGCAACTTAAAAATCTAAACTAAAAGTTCGGGCAAAACATTAACTGCACAACATTAAAGCAACTGCAGACTGGTGATGTGCAGATTGATACTGAAATATCGATACCGCCGAGACTAAATCTTCATGCTTTAATATCGATTTTCAAATTAAAATATCGATACTTTTGATATTTTAGTTATTTGAGAAATGTAAACTAAATCACTGAGATCTTCTCTAAAATTTTTCAATTTCGATTTACAAACCGGATCACAATGTTTGGTTTCTAGTCCGCTTGTAATCAAATCGTCCATTCTGGTGTACTGTTCAATTTCGTCAATTCTTGCTTCTCGGTCAACAATTTTCTTGTCTTTTTCCTTGATGATGTTTTTCAGCATTTTGATTTCGGTCAACAACTAAATGAAAGTTGATTGGTGGGAACTACATTTTTTTCCCGCACAGGTAAGTAAGTAATGTGCCAGTAAGAAAATGGTTGGCGATTAAAATGAGTCACACAGTATTATAAAACACCAAGTGTATGTATGGTTTTATTGTAGGCTCTTTGGAGACAATACATACAGTGTTGACTATAAATAAGACAACGCACTCAGTGCAGAATATTAACTTATAATTTGTTTCGCCCTGTGATTTTATATTCTTTAAAAATATACAACTTTTTTACATTTTGCCAGACACATTAGGATTATTTGCACAAAGTATCAGATCGAAAATCAGTGGTATCGTACATCACTACTGCAGACCACAAATTATAGCTGACAGCAAAATATTTGGCTTGCAACAGGAGTTCAATTGCAAAAACTAATCTTATATCGGTTGGGAACATCTCTGCGCTGCTGACCCGTCTCCGCTCGGGATGGTTTCCTGCTGGCCCCAATATGGACTGGACTCTCACTATTATGTTAGATCCACTATCATACTTGCCAACCCTCCCGGATTTTCCGGGAGACTCCCGAAATTCAGCGCCTCTCCCGAAAACCTCCCGGGACAAATTTTCTCCCGAAAATCTCCCGAAATTCAGGCGGACTCAGGTCCGCTAACCCACAATATAAACAGCATACCTGCCCAATCACGTTATAACTGTAGAATGATGGAGGGCGAGTTCTTGGTTTCTTATGTGGGTTTATTGTTGGGCAGTTTCATTAACGTCCTCCCAGCGCGGCAACAACACACAACAACAGCAGTCACAATTTCGTCTGCCGTAAACAGCAATGTTGTGACACTCTTAAACAGGACAATACTGCCATCTAGTGCATTTGATGAAAGCACTTTTGTGCGTGCCACACAGCAATGCATCATCAGAGAGGGTGTTCAGCATGGTTCGAAAAATAGTGACGGAGAATAGAATTACAATTCAACCCTTAACTCAACAATGAGTAGATGAGTGTTATGTGTGTGTATATATGTAAATAAATGAACACTGAAATTCAAGTATTTTTATATATATATGTATATATATATATATATATATATATATATATATATATATATATATATATATATATATATAATAAATAAATATACATTTATAGCTAGAATTCACTGAAAATCAAGTATTTCTTATATATATATATATATATATATATCCATCCATCCATCCATCTTCTTCCGCTTATCCGAGGTCGGGTCGCGGGGGCAGCAGCTTAAGCAGGGAAGCCCAGGCTTCCCTCTCCCCAGCCACTTCGTCCAATTCCTCCCGGGGGATCCCGAGGCGTTCCCAGGCCAGCCGGGAGACATAGTCTTCCCAACGTGTCCTGGGTCTTCCCCGTGGCCTCCTACCGGTCGGACGTGCCCGAAACACCTCCCGAGGGAGGCGTTCGGGTGGCATCCTGACCAGATGCCCGAACCACCTCATCTGGCTCCTCTCGATGTGGAGGAGCAGCGGCTTTACTTTGAGCTCCCCCCGGATGACAGAGCTTCTCACCCTATCTCTAAGGGAGAGCCCCGCCACCCGGCGGAGGAAACTCATTTCGGCCGCTTGTACCCGTGATCTTGTCCTTTCGGTCATGACCCAAAGCTCATGACCATAGGTGAGGATGGGAACGTAGATCGACCAGTTAATCGAGAGCTTTGCCTTCCGGCTCAGCTCCTTCTTCACCACAACGGATCGATACAGTGTCCGCATTACTGAAGACGCCGCACCGATCCGCCTGTCGATCTCACGATCCACTCTTCCCTCACTCGTGAACAAGACTCCAAGGTACTTGAACTCCTCTACTTGGGGCAAGATCTCCTCCCCAACCCGGAGATGGCACTCCACCCTTTTCCGGGCGAGAACCATGGACTCAGACTTGGAGGTGCTGATTCCCATCCCAGTCGCTTCACACTCGGCTGCGAACCGATCCAGTGAGAGCTGAAGATCTTGGCCAGATGAAGCCATCAGGACCACATCATCTGCAAAAAGCAGAGACCTAATCCTGCAGCCACCAAACCAGATACCCTCAACGCCTTGACTGCGCCTAGAAATTCTGTCCATAAAGGTTATGAACAGAATCGGTGACAAAGGGCAGCCCTGGCGGAGTCCAACCCTCACTGGAAACGGGTCCGACTTACTGCCGGCAATGCGGACCAAGCTCTGACACTGATCATACAGGGAGCGAACCGCCACAATAAGACAGTCCGATACCCCATACTCTCTGAGCACTCCCCACAGGACTTCCCGGGGTACACGGTCGAATGCCTTCTCCAAGTCCACAAAGCACATGTAGACTGGTTGAGCAAACTCCCATGCACCCTCAAGGACCCTGCCGAGAGTATAGAGCTGGTCCACAGTTCCACGACCAGGACGAAAACCACACTGTTCCTCCTGAATCCGAGGTTCGACTATCCGGCGTAGCCTCCTCTCCAGTACACCTGAATAGACCTTACCGGGAAGGCTGAGGAGTGTGATCCCACGATAGTTAGAACACACCCTCCGGTTCCCCTTCTTAAAGAGAGGAACCACCACCCCGGTCTGCCAATCCAGAGGTACCGCCCCCGATGTCCACGCGATGTTGCAGTCTTGTCAACCAAGACAGCCCCACAACATCCAGAGCCTTAAGGAACTCCGGGCGGATCTCATCCACCCCCGGGGCCTTGCCACCGAGGAGCTTTTTAACTACCTCGGCAACCTCAGCCCCAGAAATAGGAGAGTCCACCACAGATTCCCCAGGCCCTGCTTCCTCATAGGAAGACGTGCTGGTAGGATTGAGGAGGTCTTCGAAGTATTCCCTCCACCGATCCACAACATCCGCAGTCGAGGTCAGCAGAACACCATCCTCACCATACACGGTGTTGACATTGCACTGCTTCCCCTTCCTGAGGCGGCGGATGGTGGTCCAGAATCGCTTCGAAGCCGTCCGGAAGTCGTTTTCCATGGTTTCCCCGAACTCCTCCCATGTCCGAGTTTTTGCCTCTGCGACCGCCGAAGCCGCACATCGCTTGGCCTGTCGGTACCTGTCTGCTACCTCCGGAGTCCTATGAGCCAAAAGAGCCCGATAGGACTCTTTCTTCAGCTTGACGGCATCCCTTACCGCTGGTACCAGCGGGTTCTAGGATTACCGCCACGACAGGCACCAACCACCTTGCGGCCACAGCTCCAATCGGCCGCCTCGACAATAGAGGCACGGACATTGAGTCCACTCGGACTCAATGTCTAGTGCCTCCCTCGTGACATGTTCAAAGTTCTTCCGGAGGTGGGAATTGAAACTCTCTCTGACAGGAGACTCTGCCAGGCGTTCCCAGCAAACCCTCACAATGCGTTTGGGCCTGCCAGGTCTGTCCGGCATCCTCCCCCACCATCGCAGCCAACTCACCACCAGGTGGTGATCGGTAGAAAGCTCCGCCCCTCTCTTCACCCGAGTGTCCAAAACATGAGACCGCAAATCCGATGACACAACTACAAAGCCGATCATGGAACTGCGGCCTAGGGTGTCCTGGTGCCAAGTGCACATATGGACACCCTTATGTTTGAACATGGTGTTTGTTATTGACAATCTGCGACGAGCACAAAAGTCCAATAACAAAACACCACTCGGATTCAGATCCGGGCGGCCATTCTTCCCAATCACGCCTCTCCAGGTTTCACTGTCGTTGCCAACATGAGCGTTGAAGTCCCCCAGTAGAACGAGGGAATCACCCGGGGGAGCACTCTCCAGTACTCCCTCGAGTGAATCCAAAAAGGGTGGTTAATCTGAGCTGCCGTTTGGCGCGTAAGCGCAAACAACAGTCAGGACCCGTCCCCCCACCCGAAGGCGGAGGGAGGCTACCCTCTCGTCCACCGGGTTGAACTCCAACGTGCAGGCTTTGAGCCGGGGGGCAAGAATTGCCACCCCAGCCCGTCGCCTCTCACTGCCGGCAACGCCAGAGTGGAAGAGAGTCCAGCCCCTCTCAAGAGAACTGGTTCCAGAGCCCTTGCTGTGCGTCGAAGTGAGTCCGACTATATCTAGCCGGAACTTCTCCACCTCACGCACTAGCTCAGGCTCCTTCCCCCCCAGCGAGGTGACGTTCCACGTCCCAAGAGCTAGCTTATGTAGCCGAGGATCGGACCGCCAAGTGCCCTGCCTTCGGCTGCCGCCCAGCTCACACTGCACCCGACCTCTATGGCCCCTGCTATGGGTGGTGAGCCCATTGGAGCGGGGACCCACGTTGCCTCTTCGGGCTGTGCCCGGCCGGGCCCCATGGGGACAGGCCCGGCCACCAGGCGCTCGCCATCGTGCCCCACCTCCGGGCCTGGCTCCAGAGGGGGGCCCCGGTGACCCGCGTCCGGGCGAGGGAAATCTGGGTTCCTTGTTTGTGTTCTTCATAGAGGTCTTCGAGCTGCTCTTTGTCTGATCCCTCACCTAGGACCAGTTTGCCTTGGGAGACCCTACCAGGGGGCATAGAAGCCCCCGGACAACATAGCTCCTAGGATCATTGGGACACGCAAACTCCTCTACCACGTTAAGGTGGCAGCTCAGAGAGGAGTATATATATATATATATATATATATACATATATATATATATATATATATATATATATATATATATATATATATATATATATGTGTATATATATATATATATATATATATATATATATATATATATATATATATATATATATATATATATATATATATGTGTATATATATATATGAAATACTTGACTTAGTATTTTGTCAAGTATTTCTTTTATATATATATATTTATATATATATATTGTTAACCTCCCGAAATCGGAGGTCTCAAGGTTGGCAAGTATGCACTATGGACTGGACTGTCACAATACTATGTCAGACTCACTCGACATCCATTGCTTTCGGTCTCCCCTAGAGGGGGCGGGGGGTTACCCACATATGCGGTCCTCTCCAAGGTTTCTCATAGTCATTCACATCGACGTCCCACTGGGGTGAGTTTTCCTTGCCCTTATGTGGGCTTTGTACCGAGGATGTCGTTGTGGCTTGTGCAGCCCTTTGAGACACTTGTGATTTAGGGCTATATAAATAAACATTGATTGATTGATTGATATATTAAATATGTTATAAGCGAATTGATTGACAACATTGATAAACAACAATTACACGGCACTCATTCACGTCCATCAAATACGTTACTTAGCCATGCATGATTAAATCCAACTGTGTCTTTCGGAAGCGCGCCGCTCGGACTGTGAACCGGGACGAGGGGGCGTACCAACTTTCCCACAAACTGGGACACTGTCCTGAAGTCGGACTGCAGATGGCGCTGTAAGCCTGCTACTACAAGCAAGGAGACACCGTCAAAAACTGTTTAAATCAGCTGACCAGACATGTCACAGCAACATCACGTGACAACCTCTGAGGAAGGCAACAGTTGTGGCTAAAACCATCAGGTACGAAGATAAACAGGTCTGGCTATAAGAATAACAAAAATCACTCCATTTCAACATTTCTGTCAACGAAGATTTGTGTCAGGCAGGTGGCTGTTGCAAACAAAACAAACACCTGTGGAAGCAGATATTAAAAAATCTAATCCAATTACCACACCCGCCTTGTTTCAGGCGCGCAATATATAACAGTGGTGGGTTGTCAGGGCCAGCAAGGCCTTCTCTGCGGGCCTAACATAACCATAAATCTTGATCATAATTAAAGATAAAATTATTTTTAAATTTACTTTCCCTAAATATCTAAAAGTATTCATATTCTCTTCATGTCATAGTATGCTCCTTCCAGCCCTGTTGTTTTTAGTTTATAGAGTTTTTATCCAATCAGAATTCAGCTAGCTTATGTTGTCATGCTGTATGAAATCTGCCCGAGGCCTTCAGAATCAACAATGCGGGCGTCTGTGTACTGTAAGCGATCGGGGACATACAGTTGATAGACAGTTAGGATAGCCAATCAGATCACAAGTTGTTGTCAGTAAAGCCTTCTAGATGGCCTCATGTTGAACGTGGCATTTACGCGTCCTGTGATTGGATACTCATCGGGACCGTTAGCGGATGAATTTAAGAACACATAGAGTTGAGAGACAGTTGCGATAGCCAAACAGATCACAAGTTGTTGACTGTAGCCTATCTAAGTAGCCTGATGTTAACAAGACTGTGATTGGATACTCACTTGTCATTCCAAAGTGAGTATCCAATCACAAGTTTCAATTTAGCATGAAGCGGGAAGTGTTGCGCCGTAGCCAGAAAAGGAAACAAAACGTTGATTAGGTGGCAGATATATATTTGCAAGGCCATTTTCAAGAAGGATATTTAAAGAGAAACTACATCTTGTGAGACGATGTCGGCCAACCCTGGAAGCTAGCTCAGATGTTCTGGCGATGAAATTCTCGCCATTTCCACTCGAATAAGCCGACGACGAGGGGTATCACTGGCTTATACAGCGTCAAATAGGTCCTACTAATTGTGAGTTCAAATATTTAATTTTTTTACTTTTAATATGTTTTTTGCCATTTTAATTTTGACAGTACCACATAAGATATGTTTCAATTGCTGATGCGTTTTTAATTGATTTTTAAATGCGGCAGAAAATAACCCATTTTGTATACTGTTGATGTGATTCTGTATAGTATTTCTCCAACAATGGTCATGTGGTGACATAAATTATGGTATTTTGAGAGGTAATCTTTGAAGTCGGACATCACTGAAGGCTTAGGTTGGAAACGCACCCGTTTGATAAATTTAAGTAAGTAGTGTATTTCAAGTGTTGCTGCTCTTGGGGGAATTATCTTCAAACGCAAATAATGACCTTATTCTAAATGTTACCTTAACTTAAATTAAACTCTGTATGTAGTGTCTCCAAATAGCCTACAATAAAAGTATACGTACACTTGGTTTATAATACTGAGTGACTAATTGTAATTGCCAGTTGTTTTCTTGCTTGCACATTACGTACTTACCATGCGGAAGAAAAACTAGTTCCCACCAATCATGTTTCATTTAGACAAAATCTTTGTTATTCAGTTACTTCACACTGTTTCTGTTGGTGGTATACATGATCTCAAATAACTAAAATATCAAAAGTATCGATATTTTGATTTGAGAACAGATATTACAGCATAAAGATCTTAACCTGACTCTCACCCGACCCTTGTAGTTCGCTGAGCTCCACACAAGGATCTGGGCTCGAAGGCATTGCAAACTCCTTTCAGATAGCAAAAAATAATGAACCAATCAGGATCGCCGGGCGGGATTTCATAGATGTGACGTAGCGCCGAAGGGACTGTTTGACTGACATTGATTCTGCTTTTGCAACTGTTATGCGACATCGATTGGATATTAATTATTTAAAAGGTGAACAGAGAACGGTTTTGAAGGCATTTATTGGTGGCAAGGATGTTTCTGACCGGGTTTGGATTTCCCAGCGTCGCTCTCATCAGCGTCACGGGTTGATTTCCATGTGAGTGGTTGAAGTAGCATGTCATTCAAGATAACGGACAAGTGGTTTATCCAATCACATATAATCATTTTTTTTACAAGGCCCCGCCTTCTGAAATACATCTCCTATTGAGAACTCACAGATTCTTGTGTGGAGCTCAGCGAACGACAAGGATCTGGCGAGAGTCAGGTTATAAAGATCTGGTATCAGCAGTATCGATATTTCAGTATCGATTCGCACATTACTAGTAAGCACAGTCGCAGGAGGACCAGCCAGCAGAGGGGGTAGGACATACCACATCAACTTGTGTTGCCTACATTATAGGACTCATATAAAGCTTTTAATTTTTCCGGCTCCAGACAGATTTGTTTTTTTGGTCCAGTATGGCTCTTTCAACATTTTGGGTTGCAAACCCCTGACTTGGGTGATGTTGAATCTTTTAAATCTTGATAAAAGTATTTCTTCTTAATAGTGTATGTGTCTCTTTGACTTTCTTCTCTCTTTTACTGCCTCGGAGGGTACTCCAACTTAAAACTAATAAAACTGAAGTTTTCCTCCACCCCTTCCAAAGCGCACACTTTCTCCCTTTATACTGACAATTCCACAAAAGGAAGACCCCTCATGGAGAGGAAATTTTGTCGGCTCTCTTCCGGAACACAAAAAAAACCCTGACCGTTGAATCAATATACTGTATATGCGTTTTAATGGCGTTTCACCTCACCGGCTTGGTGGAAGTGTGTAGCACTCACGCAGTTTAAGTGATTGTAATGGGTTTAACTTTTTTCTGTCGAACGAGATGGGATGGACCAAGCGAGAGGAGTGTATTTTGCAGCCATCATTTTAATGATTATGGTTCCGAAGAAAGAGGGAGTTGGTCGCAGTTTGGCTGTAAAACATTTAAAGGACTCAAGCTAAATTCGATCCTAAAAATCTTGAGCACCCTCGAGGGGAGAAAGACAGAGTCAGAATCTGCAGAAAAAAGGAAAAAGAGCAGACCAAATCTGCTAGTATTTTACGTCCTCTCCTACTGAATTTTTCCCCCCAAGATGCTTGAGGAAATGCTGAAAGAGCATGAGGAAACACAGGCTATGGTGTCTATGGAAGAACAGGAAAGTCCAAAAATGGTAAATCTTTTATGTCTATTTTGCTCGTAATGTTAACCATATCATATCAGTTCTGTAGATGACATCACACCAAGACTTATCGAGTCTGGCAAGGGAAAAGGGGGGTTTCAATATAGTTAGTTATCTACTCAGTGGCCTAGTACCTACTCAGTGGCCTAGTGGTTAGAGCAGGGGTCGGGAACCTTTTTTACTGAGAGAGCCACGAAAGCCAAATATTTTAAAATGTATTTCCGTGAGAGCCATATAATATTTTTTAACACTGAATACAACTAAATGCGTGCATTTTTAAGTAAAACTAACATTTTTAGAATATAATAAGTCTCTTATTCTTTTTAATAACATTATTCTAAAGCTAACCAGTAATAAATAAAATATTTCTTACCATTAATGCGACTTCTTGAACAGGTGCGCTAGAACACGGATGGATGGATTAAAAATGCATGAGAATGTTTTATATTTTGAACGTTATTTTTAACACTGTGATTACCAGCGGAATTATTTGTTATTTATCGTGTTAAGCAATGTCAGCTAAGATTTATCTGAGAGCCAGATGCAGTCATCAAAAGAGCCACATCTGGCTCTAGAGCCATAGGTTCCCTACCCCTGGGTTAGAGTGTCCGCCCTGAGATTTGTAGGTTGTGAGTTCAAACCCCGGCCGAGTCATACCAAAGACTATAAAAATGGGACCCATTACCTCCCTGCTTGGCACTCAGCATCAAGGGTTGGAATTGGGGATAAAATCACCAAAAAAATTATTCCCGGGCGTGGCCACCGCTGCCGCTCACTGCTCCCCTCACCTACCAGGGTGTGATCAAAGGTGATGGGTAAATTGGAGAGAATAATTTTGCCACCCCTCGTGTGTGTGTGACAATTATTGGTACTTTAACTTTTGACTTTATCTATCGATTACTCAAAAACTAATTGATATTATGGGAAATTACTGCCATGTTTCCCTAAAGGCAGAGGCCAAGGTATCGCTGGAAGTAAACGTTGGTGTTGTACAACTTCCATGCAGATATATTCATACTCATATTCATCTTATCTCTGCTACCTTGTGGTCACTTCATTAACCTGACATGCCAGATGGTTTGTCTCGCAAAGTTTTGTTTCACAGCTCCATCTTGCAACATGTCAATAAGAAACTATTGGGGGAAAGCGGACAACTTGAAAAATGGATAAATATTTTGTCACATTCGTTACAGGCCGGGCACGCTTTTATGATGTCATAGCGCATATGTGCCACCCTGGAAAAGAAACAAAGGAAATAAAACATTTTCTTTCAATCCAAGAACAAGTTTAAATGAAGAAAATAATTATTTTTCTGATAAAACTGCTGCTCTGGTCACAGCTTTTTCAGGGGTGACTACACAGAACGTTTCTAAATGACATTAAAGTTGTTGCCTTTTCCTGTCCATGGATGGTAAAAACACGCTACGCCTGTCACCCACACATATCCCCCTCGAGGTTTTACACAACACGAGCTGGTCCATGGGCTGACCAAGGTTAACGATGTCTGTTCTAAACGCTATAATATGCCTTTTACAGTTGTATGTATTTTAAATTCAGTTTTACACACACAGTGGCGTTGACACACTTAATCCAGTTCTTAGTTTCATCACTATCATGATCCCGGTAACAGTTAGAGATGCTACCTCAGTAGAAGCATTTAAGTCCCATCTTAAAACTCATTCGTATACTCTAGCCTTTAAATAGACCCCCCTTTTAGACCAGTTGATCTGCCGTCTCTTTTCTGCTCTGCCGGCCTGTCCTGCGTGGAGAGGTTATTAGGTGACCACAGATGAGGCGCTAGCTCTCCACTCAAGATGATCCCTTGCTGGTCCCACTGTGGACTGGACTCTCACACTATTAACTAAATCCACTCGACGTCCATTGCACAGGTCGCCCAGGGGGGGTCCCCACATCTGCGGTCCCCTCCAAAGTTTCTCATTGTATCCCATCGGGTTGAGTTTTTTTCTTGCCCTAAAGTGGGATCTGAGCCGAGGATGTCGTTGTGGCTTGTGCAGCCCTTTGAGACACTTGTGATTAAGCGCTATACATCTAAACTTTGATTGATTGATTGAATGATTGATTGATTCATTGATTGATTGATTTTAGAAATAACAAAAATGCAATACAACAAAATTAATAAAAGTAGGCTTTTTTTTTTACAATGTCCAAACACCAAGTCAATTTCTCTTTCTCCTTCGTCAGCCATTATGGGCGTAATGTGTGTAATGTGTAACATGTAAATCAGTACAAAACCTTCAGCTTGTGATTGGCTCTGCTCAACCAATTAGAGGAAGGGAAAAATGCTGACGTCCATATATCCGCTAGCAGGCTGGGCAAATGTGAAATCCGATTATTTTAAGAACTAGCCCAATTGCTGTTATAGTTTAAGTGGCTTCCACCTGGACTCCTGACTCTGCATAGCAACATGGAAGCGGAAATCTAACATATAAGCCAAGATACATGCTAAAAACGTAAGGTAGGAGACTTTGGGGGAAAGAAATTAGACAATTTCATGGAACAAGTATCAGGATTTAAGTTGTAATTGTTGGTCAGTGCTTCTTTTGATTGTGCTTAGGTCTGCAGAGGCAGCTTTGCAGGCCCTGACCTGTATACAGTATACAGTATAGTACTCGAAAAACGTGCAATTACGTCATGTCAAAGCACCTTCCTTCTGGCAAATGTTGAGTGAATTGACTTGAGAGACAGCTGCAGTACTATTTTCCCTGCAGATAGCATCATCAACCCATCCATGCATCCATTTTCTTCCGCTTGTCCCTCTCGAGCATACTTGCCAACCTTGAGACCTCCGATTTCGGAAGGTGGGGGGTTGGTGGGGTGTGGTCGGGGTGGGGCAGGGGCGTGGTTTGGGGCGTGGTTAATAGAGGAGGAGTATATTTACAGCTAGAATTCACCAAGTCAAGTATTTCATATATATATATATATATATATATATATATATATATATATATATATATATATATATATATATATATATATATATATATATATATATATATATATACACATATAATATACAAATACTTGACTTTCAGTGAATTCTAGCTATATATATATATTTATTATATATATATATATATATATATATATATATATATATATATATATATATATATATATATATATATATATATATATATATATATATAAATAAATACTTGAATTTCAGTGTTCATTTATTTACACATATACACACACATAACACTCATCTACTCATTGTTGAGTAAAGGGTTGAATTGTCTATCCTTGTTCTATTCTCTGTCACTATTTTTCTAACCATGCTGAACACCCTCTCTGATGATGCATTGCTGTGTGGCACGCACAAAAGTGCTTTCATCAAATGCATTAGAGTCTGGAATCTTCCATCTCTCCCTAGAATGGCCCAAAACCGGTCAATCTTTGCTTCCTGAGGAAGATCTTCACTGCCAAGCACCTGGTACTCCACTACTTCTTCCCGGAGGCTATCCAGGTCCAATCGCAGCTGCGGCTTGAAACTTACAAGCGTATTTCTTCATCTTACTCGGCGTCGGCGTCGCCATGGCTGTATCTTCTTCGTTCTTCTGCTTCGTCTCCTTGTTGTGTGCGCAGTTGTGCACTGCACTCTCTAAAAGCCCTAGATGTTATTGTCACATATGCATGTACAGTAGATGGCAGTATTGTCCTGTTTAAGAGTGTCACAACATTGCTGTTTACGGCAGACGAACTGCTTTACGGTAGACGAAAACATGACTGCTGTTGTTGTGTGTTGTTACCGCGCTGGGAGGACGTTGTTCATAGCCAAGTTTATTCTCCGCCTTGTGCGCGCCTTTTGTTTGTACCCTTTTGTTTGTTCTTGTTTTAGTGTTAAATTAAATCATGTTTTCCTGCACAAAGCCTGCCGTCTCTGCATCTTGGGGTTCGTCACCAACACACTCTGACCGAATACTCCAGCCTCCTAAAACGAATCCCGCAGGGACTTCGATGGCGGACAGGCTTGACAGGATTCTTGGGATAATGGCTAAATTAAAGAAAAGTTTGGCCGCTTTTCAAGCCCTCTCCCACCCACCCCTGTCGTCTGTGGGCCTATCTGGGGATGTCTGGGATCTGTCCCTTGAGAAGGGGGATATGAGTAGCTGTGCAGCTGAGGAGGCACAGCTACTCCTCACACAAGTGGGTCTGCAACAGACGCCACCATGCAGTCCGGCGGGCCAGCAGACGCCACCATGCAGTCCGGTGGGCCAGCAGACGCCACCATGCAGTCCAGTGGGCCAGCAGACGCCACCATGCAGTCCGGTGGGCCAGCAGCAGAGGGCACCACCATGCACTCCGGTGGGCCAGCAGCAGAGGGCGCCACCATGCACTCCGGTGGGCCAGCAGCAGAGGGCGCCACCATGCACTCCGGCGGGCCAGCAGCACAGGGCGCCACCATGCACTCCGGCGGGCCAGCAGCATAGGGCGCCACCATGCACTCCGGTGGGCCAGCAGCAGAGGGCGCCACCATGCACTCCGGCGGGCCAGCAGCACAGGGCGCCACCATGCACTCCGGCGGGCCAGCAGCATAGGGCGCCACCATGCACTCCGGTGGGCCAGCAGCAGAGGGCGCCACCATGCATTCCGGTGGACTAGCAGGGGTTGCCACCACCCTCTCCGGTGGACCAGCAGGGGTCACCACCACCTTCTCCGGTGGACCAGCAGGGGTCGCCACCACCCTCTGCGGTGGACCAGCAGGGTTCGGCACCACCCTCTCTGGTGGACCAGCAGGGGTTGCTACCACCCTCTCCGGTGGACCTGCAAGGGTCGCCACCACCCTCTCCGGTGGGCCAGCAGAGGTCGCCACCATACTCTTGTCAGCCACGGATGTGGTCGTTTCACGGGCGACCGCCTCGCTAATTGCGGTGGCGTTCAACTTGCCGTCGCCACCTGACTCTTCCCCGTTGGTTACGGTGACACCTGGCCTGGCGGCCCACCGCCTTGTCCTCCCTCCACCCTCCCGTGACTTTGGACTGGTTTTTTGTGGGTTGGGGGGGTTGCTAGAACGTCTGGTATCCGTTATCGGAAGGGGGGCTATTGTCAGGCTTGTCCCTGACAGTTTGGTCATGTTTTAGTTTTTCCTCTGTGTCTGTCTTTATTTCCTGTAAGCGCTCTTATTTTGTCTTTATTTCCTGCTTGTATTCCTGAGTGTTTTTTCCCCTCAGCTGTGGCTGATCGGCACCGGGCCACACCTGGTGTCAATCAGCCAGCTGCTATTTAGATCTGCTTTGTCCTCCAGTCAGGGCTGGATTATTGTCGCGACTACCTGTCATTATGATTGTCCATGTCATTAATACTTGTCGTTGTAGCTGTGTCTACTTCTGTTCACTCTGCTCGTCATAGTTCCTTCGTGTCACAGTAAGTGTTTTTGTTTCTTGTCCACAGTTAGCCTTTGTGCTAGTTTTTGTTCATAGCCAAGTTTGTTCTCCGCCTTGTGCACGCCTTTTGTTTGTACCCTTTTGTTTGTTCTTGTTTTAGTGTTAAATTAAATCATGTTTTCCTGCACCAAGCCTGCCGTCTCTGCATCTTGGGGTTCGTCACCTACACATTGTGACAGTACCCGGGTAGTTTTTGGTGGAAACACAGGGGGAACTTTATTTACCTGGGTAAGTGGGCAAGTTCCTGCAGTGGAAATGAGCCTAATTCACACTTCTTTATTTTCCTGTGTTTGGTACTATGTCCTGTCTTGGTACTTTTGGTAGTATACCCTGTTGGGTCTCTGTATTTTACGGCACCCTGACTTTGTGTTCCTTGTCCTAACAGCTAACCTGTTCCTCATTTATAATTATTAGTTATATTTAGTCCCACCTTGTTTTCTCCTTTAGTGCAGGTTTACTATATTTTGTATGTCGAAGTGTTCTGTTGCTTTCTGAGTTCCTGCTAGACCAGTGTTACTTTTCTTCTGCCTCGTACCTAATTAAACAACCTTCTGCCTGCTATTTGCTTGCCTTGTCTGCATCCTGGGGGCACATCATTTGCCAACATGCAGCATCTTTACAATATGGGACTTTTAAAGACAATACTTCTAGACGCTCTCTGAGAAGGAATTTGTGGAAGCCTTGTCCAATATCTGCCTATAATGGCAACTAAAATTTCAACAACCTCGCTTTTCAAAAGTTTAGCAAAAACCTTGTGGCCTCAAAAATCTATAATCATTTAATGTGAAATCATTCATTCATTAATTTTCTTCCGCTTATCCGAGGTCAGGTCGCGGGGGCAGCACCCTAAGCAGAGAAGCCCAGACTTCCCTCTCCCTAGCAACTTCGTCCAGCTCCTCCCGGAGGGATCCTAAGGCGTTCCCAGGCCAGCCGGGAGACATAGTCTTCCCAACGTGTCCTGGGTCTTCCCCTTGGCCTCCTGCCAGTCGGACGTGCCCCAAACACCTCTCTAAGGAGGCGTTCAGGTGGCATCCTGAGCAGATGCCTGAACCACCTCATCTGGCTCCTCTCGATGTGGAGGAGCAGCGGCTTTACTCTGAGCTCCTCCCGGATGACAGAGCTTCTCACCCCATCTGTAAGGGAGAGCCCCGCCACTCGGCGGGGGAAACTCATTTCGGCCACTTGTACCCGTGATCTTTTCCTTTCGGTCATAACCCAAAGCTCATGACCATAGGTGAGGATGGTAATGTAGATCGACCGGTAAATTGAGAGCTTTGCCTTCCGGCTCAGTTCCTTCTTCACCACAACGCATCGATACAGCGCCCGCTATACTGAAGACGCCGCACCGATCCGCCTGTCGATCTCACGATCCACTCTTCCCCCACTCGTGAGCAAGACTCCTAGGTACTTGAACTCCTCCACTTGGGGCAAAATCTCCTCCCCAACCCGGAGATGGCACTCCACCCTTTCCCGGGCGAGAACCATGGACTCGGACTTGGAGGTGCTGATTCAAATATATTTTTGATCTGCAATTAAAACTCTGAGTTTGGTAAAAGGTTCAATAGGTCACAAATCAAACCTTGCACATTTTTAAATATACAGTTCTTAGAAAATTACTTACCTGAATAAAATACTGTCTAGCACAGGGGTCGGCAACCCAAAATGTTGAAAAAGCCACATTGGACCAAAAATACTAAAAAAAATCTGTCTGGAGCCGCAAAAAATGAAAAGTCCTTTATAAGTGATATAATGAAGTCAACACATGATATCAGTGTCTATGTTACCTATATTAGCCTACTATCAAAATTACTTTGTGTCACAGGTTGACACAAAAGAAATGTTGAAATTTAATATTTATTCTACACAATTTTACAACATTGCAAAACATTAGTAAAACTTCTCAGGGGGTGAGATAACTCCTCTAAATGACTGGCCAAAGGTATAGATATGTGTGTCCAAGTTAAAGGAAACGACAGGCTGTCTTCTTCTAATGGATTTATAACAATCTATGCAAGCTGGGTTACATTTGCTGTGGTCTGGAACAACATGGCACACAAACAACTATCTGAAATGCAGCCAATATTACATACAGATAATGTGTCATGAGACATGCAAATATAAATTAAATACACAGATGACATAGGAAATTAAATGATGCAATACGTACATAAAGCTAGCCTAAATTGCATGTTAGCATTGATTAGCTTGCTAAGGTCAATAACATCAACAAAGTTCACCTTTGTGCATTCACACACAGCATAAAAAGTTTGGTGGACAAAATGAGACAAACAATGAGAGGCATAAAACACGTCTTTCTGTGGCAGTGTAGGAGAAAGTTGTACATGTAAACAAACTACGGTGAGTTCAAGGACCGGCAAAATTAGTAGGACAAAACTACGCTCACCAAATACTCTCATCAGAGAATCATGTTTAATATAAACAGAGGGATTTCTAACAATTAGGAAGGTTTATGTCATTTTGTCCTCCTACAGACACCATATTAAAACAAAAATATATTTTCCCCCCCCCATCTTTTTCTATTTTCATACATTTTTGAAAAAGCTCCAGGGAGCCACTTGGGCAGCGCTAAACAGCCGCATGTTGCAGACCCCCGGTCTAGCACATAGATAATTCTATAGAATGAAAATCCCCTGATATTTCTTTGTTATATCAGAATGTCCTCTATTCTTTTCTTGATATTATTATCTATCCATCCATCTATCTATCTATTCTCTCAGCATGTGTGCATCTGACCACGTATTCAAATAGTACAGAAATTATTGTGAAAGATTAACATTGAAGACTGATCTTTTAAGCTTTGACAAATGCAGACATAGTGCCATCTATTGGCCAATAACAGAAATGTTGCATGGGAAGGCATGTAATACTATTTTTAAACACTTGGTGGCAATGCACTACACACATTGATTGATAATAAATGTACCAATGACTAGCATACAATTATGTCTAATAATAATAGGTTGAAGGCGATTATTTTCATCACCCATATGTGTCTCCTGGGTTTTGAGTAGGAACTGCATTATATAGACATATAAATGGATTTATAAATATATTCATTAGGTACACCTACACATTGTAATTTGTAATGAGATCCAATACAAAACATCTTATGGTTGATTGAGAGGTTTTAGATGTTGTCCCTTTGCATGTCGACATCAGCGCAATTTACTGCTGTTATTATTTCTGAAATAATGAGCAATACATATCACACAGTCGACATTACATACACGCAAATAATTTTATGCATGTGTACCATATGCTGCCCATGTTTATTTATTACACTATTAGCAGTAGTACACCTCTCAACTGCAAGCAATGCACCATCATATATGCATGTGGACTCCCTGTGTTCAGAGGCAGACAAGAACAAAAACGCAAGTGGAACCAGTCTGTTTCTCTGCTAAGAATACAAGGAGGCCAATGAACTGTACCGTAGAGTCTTGGCTTGGATAGGGTTTACAGCGTGAAATTGACTCAAAAAACACACCTAAGTCAACAGACGTGCTGCACATGTGTGGGCAGCTGAAACATTGAGTTGCCAAGTAACAGACTCAAAATCCCTCTGTAGATGTGTGGAACCCTGGTGACAACAGGAAACGTCAGACGCCTGTGCTTGCCAACATGGATTTCTCTACCAAATAAGCTATATATTGCATATAAGCTTATATTTATTGTTGAAACCGCATGGCAACTCTGCATTTAAAACATGTGATTAAAACAGAGTACTGTAAATGCAAACAGTACATTCATTTAGCATAATGAGTTTGCATGCATTTGGATGTGCAGGCTAAAGGCAAAAATAACACACACACAAACATTTGGCACCACACCGCTGCTATTACAAAATAATAACTATACAACTGATCCATTAGATAGCAAATATGCCAATAATTATTCATTAATACGATAACTATGCAATGAATCTGCTTAGTTGCTGAAATGCCTAGAATGGATTGTTGTACTGTACTGTGCAACTACAGAAAACATTTAAACAGTTTGAATATCGTGCAAAAATCCATGTCAGGAATTAAACTTAAATTTTAAAATTAGTATATGATATAAACTCATTACATGCAAAGTGAGATAAGTCAAGCATTCATTTGTTATAATGTTGAAGATCATGGCTTTCAGTTTTTGAAAACCCCACATTTTCTGAGATTTTCAATTAGAGGTTTTCATAAGCTGTAAAACGTAAGCATCAAAATGTAATCAAAAGAAGGCTTGAACTATCTTGAGTTGCATTTTATGAGCTTGTCATATATTAAGTTTTACCTTGTAAATGTAATTGCTGGAATAAACAAACCTTTCCATGTTATTTAAATTTTTGGAGTTTCACCTGCATTATGTTAAAAATGATGTGTAACACTATATCTATAAAATTATTAGAACAGAAACCTGTCAGCGATACACAAGATATTTTTTTACACCTCACTCAATATATTGAGCCAGGTGATTATTCACGGAGAAAACTCTTCAGCAACAAGTCAAGTCAAGTCAACTGGAGTCTTGCTTCACAACACCTGCATTCTCAAAACAACGACTGAACTCACGACCTGTGTCACGTAACGCTGAAATATTATTAACACTTTCATTCAGATAAGCACAACAAGTCGTGACAGTTTACTGCATTACCACATTTAGATTAAGTGGTGTCCAAAGTGCGGCAAATGGGTTATTTTTGGCCCTCAGCTCCTTTTTATTGGCCCTTGGCATAACTGAAATGGAGTTAATTCATTATTAAGATGTATACACTACACTAATTTGCTAATTGTCAATCAATCAATCAATCAAAGTTTACTTATATACGCCTTAATCACAAATGTCTCACAGGGTTGCACAAGCCACAACGACATCCTCAGCTCAGATCCCACATCAGGGCAAGAAAAAACTCAACCCAATGGGAACAATGAGAAACCTTGGAAGGGACCGCAGATGTGGGAATCCCCACCTGTTACCTATCACACAAAGCAAAGATGTGTATGTTTTGTTTGGAGATCTTAGCATGGATTCACTTATTTTAGCATCTTTAATACACAAAACAATTCAAATTTTTCTTTTTTTAATGTGGAAACTTTGGACATTCCAGATTTAGATGAGGATGCATTATAACGATCATTCTAAAAATGTGAAATAAACAGGGTTGCATGCATGTTGTGGAACACTGATTCCTTGCATACAAATATATATTCAAACCATCCTGCTGATTACAACATGTTTCCACAAGTACTTCAGACATCCATGAATAATACAAAAGGACATTTTAAGGGGTACTCCAGATTTGTATTTATTTAAAAAACTAGTGCTGTCAAAAATGACAAGTTAACTCATGGGATTAATCACAAAAAATATTGCATTAATTATTTTTAAACGCAGATTAATCAAACAATGTATTTTGCTCATCATCATCATCATCATCATCAGCAGCAGCAGCAGCCATGATCAGCCCACTGCGACGCGAAGGCCTCCACAAGTTGATGCCAGAGATGTCTGTCCTGTGCTGTTGCCATTCATTTAGTACCTATAAACTTTGTGAGCTCATCACTGGATCTCAGCTTCTGCCTGCTCATATGTCCTTGAACCTAACCATGGTCTCTATTTTGTAACACCATTGGTCCATCTATTATCAGATGTTCTTGCAAGGTGTCCAGCCCACTTCCATTTCTTGCTTCGGACTGATTGCATAATGTCTGCGACTTCAGTCAGGTTTCTGATCCATTGCAGTGTCTTCCTATCCCGTGTGGATAATCCTAGCACGATGCGATCTATACTGTGTTGAGTTTTCAGTTTCTGCTCCATTTTCTTTGTTATCACCCAGGTTTCAGAACCATATGTCATTGCTGGTAGTACACATTGATTGAAAACCTTTCTCTTGAGGCAGATAGGTATGTTACTGCTCATGATATCATTGAGGTTGCCAAGTGCACTCCAACCAGCTATTGTCCTTATTTTGACCTCATCCAATAGTTTGTAATTCATTCTAAGTTGCAGTCCTAGATATTTATATATATAGTGGTCTACGTTCTCAATTTCAGTGCTATCTTACATAATTTTGTGTTCTCTACAGAATTGATTGAACATTACTTTGGTCTTCTTCATGCCGACTTTGTTGCTTTCAATACTAAGTTCATTGAGCATTTCCTCTACCTTGTGACCATCTTCAGCAATTAGGATGATTTAATCAGCAAATCGTAGGTGGTTTAATCTTTCACCATCTGTGTTTATTCCTTTACTCTCCCAGCTGAGAGTAAAGGATCCTTTAACATAACCGCAAACGATTACCTGAAAGGCAGCAGAGGTTGCTATATGGTCAGTGAATACAGAAAGTACACATACAATATTTACATAGTAGGGCTGTCAAAAATAATGAGTTAACTCATGTGATTAATCATGAAATATATCGCATTGATCATCTATATATGCAGATTAAACATGCAATTAATTTTGACTGTACACGCTCCTTTACCTTAACAGCGGGTGGTTACCTGGAAGGTGTGTGTTGTTATACGGTCATTGATCAGGTCAATGCATATGTTGGAGCAAAAATGAATGAGGAAACTCCGACTGGTGTGCTTGCTGGCAAATTTCACTTCAAAATATACCCTTACAGGAATTTAGATAGAACTATTACTACGTTTTGAGCAAATAAATGAAGTGTATTCATGTAACACTTTTAAAAATGATCCTGTATGACATTCTGACAATAAACTTGCATTTGTGTCCAGATATTGGGCTCGTTAAGTTCATTTAAACTATTCAAGTGAGTAATAACCTTTGATTAATTACGATTAATCCATTCCATACTCAAAAGTTTGATTAATCTGTATAAAAAATAACATTTGACAGCCCAAGAAAACTAATTTTCAATTAACATTTTTCTGTGTTTATTTAAATGTGTGCTTGCATGCTTCAGTATTTTGTAAATACTGTACATGAAATTTTATGGCTTAGACTTAGGGGTGTCTAAACTTTTTCCACCTCGGGCCACATTCAGACAAATTGAAATATGCGGGGACCACTTTGATACATTTTGTCCATTTAAAGATGCTAAAAGTAAATCAATGTATGTTAAAATATGCTAAGCTACTGCTAGCTGAACAAAACATCAATGTTAGATTTTTCTTATCGGTGACAAAAGCAAAATAATTTAATAGGTAATAACTATGACTGTCAAAAATAAGATAACTAATGCAATTAATCACAAAAATATTGGATTAATCATGTATATACACAGATTAATCAAGCCAATTTTTGACTGCACATGCTTGTTTACCTTCTAATGCAGGTGTCCCCAAACTTTTTGACTCGGGGGCCGCATTGGGTTAAAAGAATTTGGCCGGGGGCCGGTCTGCATATTCCTTGCGCACTAATTGACTGAAAGAGCACGCACTTGCCCGACACTGCGGCGCAAGCACGATGATGTCCCGTTATCGATGGGAAAATGCATTTTTAGACAATATGATTTGCCTGAGTGGCTAGTAGATACCGAGAGTAACAAGCAGTAGAAAATGGATTATAATCGACAGAATTGAAAAATGTATAATTAAAAAATTTAAATTAAAAAATCAACATTTTCAAATAAACTTGGGACTTTCCGCTGGCCGGATTATGGACTCTGGCGGGCTGTATCCGGCCCACAGGCCGTAGTTTGGGGACCCGTATTCTAATGTATTCTAAAATTGCATTACTGTCCAAATATTGGGGTCTTTTTTAATTTAATTGAAATTATGCAAACCAGCAATACAACAAGTAAAATTCAAAAGTGTGATTAATCTGATTAACAAAATACTCATTTGACAGCACTATTAATAACATATCCCATTTATAATTATTTATTAATCAGATTTTTATGTATTTCCACAATACATTGCCACTGGCCATATTGGTAGGCTTTGTTTGTAAACACACTCGTTGTTGACCATTCATCAAGTGATACTGATAATGCCGACAACTTGTGCGTTTGTCAACAGCTTTTATTGAGTTCCTAAGCCTATTTCTTGACCGACGAAAGCATCTGAACAGAAGTGTGAACGCGAGCATGGATTGCTTCAATCAATCGATCATATGTGACGTGCAACTTTGTGTTAACTCAGATGATTTCATTTAAAGTAATCAAGAACATTTTGTAAGCAGAAATTAATCTTAAAAAAATGAAGGCCCCACTTTGCATTGACTTGATGTGCTTGGTCAAAAAACCTTGATAATAGTGGTATTGATAATGAATACTGCACTCACTTCTCTCATCAGGACTGTGGCCTTTACATAAAACAAAAGTAAAGCGACATGAGAAGAACATTGTCCTAATCCTGCTTTACAGAGACTGGTTAACCGTGATTATCCTGGGTGTCAAACTTGGGTCCAATCATTTCTGAGAGTGCATAACTAGCCTTGGCAACACGATGTCCACTGGGTTTATTCAGGTAAAGAGAAACATCAGAAACTAATTCACAAACAAACCGGTAATTGTTTTCTAGACTGTTATAATTTGTAAATGTTATTTTCCACTGATGTTTCATACCAAGTCCGAAACATCAGAGAATATGTTGTGATTTCTGCTTCACTCAGACTTGTCGATCTGGTAAGGATCCTCACATAAAATTGCGGCTGTTTTCTCCTTATAACAACTAACGGACTTATTATCTAGTGACTCAGAGTATTTCTCCATCGTACCAAAGCCGGTGCAATGTTATTTTCCACTGAATAGAATAGAATAGATCTTTATTGTCATTGTACATTGTACAACAAAATTACAAGCACACTCATTTAGTGCAAATTCATAATGAAACATAAAAAACATAAGAACATTTGTACTAAGATAAATAGGTTGGTTGTGTACCAGCGCTGACAACGCTCCCTACTGGATCCTTAGCTGGGGCTATAGTCCTGGCTCGGGCTCCGGTGGCATGCCCGTGCCATCGTAAACATTGACTCTCGGTGAAAACAAGCATACAAATATGGCTTCCGGCAATGCATTTTGGGATATTTTAGCCAAAAATCTGCAGCCCTCACAAAAAAAGAGCTGCGGGCCAAAATTGGCCCCCCGGGCCGCATTTTTTACGTAAAATGTATGGGAAGTGAATGTTCTGGAGTTGTAAATGTTCTAAATACTGCACAGATTCCAGAAGATGGGTTAAAACCCATAATATTGTTTTGAGTACAAAACATGTGTAACCTTGTTTAATGGCTCTCTGGCATGTCATAGTCGCTACATTGTTTAGGAGAAAGCAAGTCGCATTGGAAGCGAGAACTTAAAACAAGACAAAAAAATCTACGTCCATTTAATTTGCAATACATAAATGCATGTGTAAACATATATGTATGATATTCAACTACCCTTACCCAAGTTGTACGAAATCTGCATACACACATACAGGTGATAGACAGTTGTGATAGCCAATCAGATCACGAGTTGTTGTCAGTAAGGCCTTTCTAGCTGGCCTTAGCTGTGATTGGATACTCACTTGGGAGTGAGTATCCAATCACAAGTTGCGAAAACAGGAAGTGGCACAGGAGCTATATGAGCCATAGAAAGCCACAGAAAACTGTCACGTTCAAACACTGAGGACATCTATTAAACAAGACAAAAGGCAAGGAATCAAACAGAGACAGAATTCAATTTGGACTCAATATTGAGGAGAGACATGGCCACTGCACTCTCTGTACAGTCCTGCACCACGCTCTGACGAAGAAGGTTTTCGTCTCCTCATTTATTCAGATGTTCAATGTTCACGCACCAACATGTCACAGCAGGAATGGGAAGTATGTAAAACAGTCATTGTTTTCGGTCTCATTGAAGTCCAAGAAGAGGATTTCTCGGGCTTGGGCTCTTCCTGGATCCAGCTGGGGCAGGTGTTGGAGGACAATGGATAACCCCTCCCGTCTCCTGACCACAGGGACTTCAAGAGGGCAGCGGGTCGTAAATAGCGTTGACCTCGGTTACCAAATAGTTGGAAGAGAGTTTGTGAAATACTTCAGAGAGAGTTCGTTTAACACTGCAAAGAGAGTTCCTCTGGAAGTTGAGCAGATCCTGCCATCTGTCCGTGTTGAAATCACAGTGGCGTTTCACAAGCCTTCTTCCTCTTGTTAGGCCTCGAAAGACAGCATTCATAATACAACGTTTCTTTTGTGATAACTTACAAACAATTATTCCAACAAAAACTCACCGGTACTCACAAAGAAGGGGAGCAACATGTTGATTAGGTGGCAGATATATATTTGCAAGGCCATTTTCAAGAAGGATACTGAAGAGAAACTACATCTTGTGAGACGAGATCGGCAATGAAATGGGGAAATGCCTGCCATTTCCACTCAAATCAACCGACTATGAGGGGCTATTTGGCATCGAATGGCTTCTACAAATTCCATCCATCCATTTTTTACCGCTTGTCCCTTTTGGGGTCGTGGGGGGTGCTGGAGCCTATCTCAGCTGCATTCGGGCGGAAGGCGGGGTACACCCTGGACAAGTTGCCACCTCATCGCAGGGCCAACACAGATAGACAGACAACATTCACACACATTCACACACTAGAGCCAATTTAGTGTTGCCAATCAACCTATCCCCAGGTGCATGTCTTTGGAGGTGGGAAGAAGCCGGAGGGAACCCACGCAGTCACGGGGAGAACATGCAAACTCCACACAGAAAGATCCCAATTGTAAGTTCAAATATTTTATTTCTTTACTTTTTCACGTTAATGTTTTTTTTTGCAATTTTAATTTTGACAGTACCACATAAGATGTTTTAATTGCTGATGCGGGTTTATTGATTTTTAAATGCACCAGAAAAAACCCGTTATGTACACTGTTGGTGGTGATTCAATGCCCAGTAGGGCGTAAATGTGTTTCTGTATAGTATTTATCCAGCAATGGTCATGTGGGGACATACATTATGGTATTTTGAGAGGTAGTCGGACAACACTGAAGGCCTAGGTGGGAAACGCACAGCCCGCCACTGGTTAAAACCCATAATATTGTTTTAAATGCAAAATACGTGTAACCTTGTTTAATGGCTTTCTGGCACGTCATAGTCGCTATATTGTTTATGAGAAAGCAAGTCGCATTGCAATCGAGAATTTAAAACAAGACAAAAAAAATCTACGTCCGTTTAATTTACAATACATAAATGAACATAAACATAAAACATACATATTTATATATGATATTCAACTGTGCGGTGTTTTAAAGCAAGGGAGTGCTGCCACCCTTACCCACCCGCATGTAGTGGCATGCCCCGCCCAGACTATCAGCATCTCGGTCACTGGCTGTAGAGAGGACTCGGGAGTCTGGAGAAGCAGGGCAGGCAGCGCTCACCTCTCAGCCTCCCGCGTACGTCCGAGACTTAGCTAAAGCTGCTTCCTCGGCAGTGGAGGTGATGATGGCGGCGGCAGTTGAGAGAGGAGTCGGCGCTCGGGCCGCTTTCCTGAGCCCGAACAGCGGTGTGGGTTGCATACCAGCACCGACAACGCTCCCTACCGGATCCTTAGCCGGAGCTATAGTCCTGGGCTCGGGCTCCGGTGGCATGCCCGTGCCTATGAACCTCTTCGCGACCTGGGAGATAGATCGCTCGTCCCCGAACTGTGTGCCGAGGTAAGGTTGACATTACAGTGCTGGCGTTAACACCACAACCTGAAATGTGGACATTTAATATTCCATAATGTTAGATAAACAACGCCCTCGGTCATTACGGTGAAGCAGTGTGTGTATTTTTGCTTCAATGCTAACTGTTAAGCTAACTAGCAAGTTGGCTAACGCAAAAAGCTACAAGCAAATATTACTGATGTTTGACTTCAAAGCGAAATAGTTTAACAACACTTGATAATCACGGAAAAATATGCGTGTTAACGAGCGACATATCTCTTGAATGAAATGGCCATGTGTTTGTCGTATATGTAATGACTGGTGAGTTACATTCCAATTCGACTGTTATGGTAATATAAGTAGCCAGCAAAGTTGGGCTAACTGGTTTATTTAAAGGTTTCTGTGGCACACCGGTCAAAATGGACACCAGGGTGTAAATCTGTGTTGCGGGTTTAAACGTTGCGTTTAATTCCATGTTTGACGTAAACATGCCTCTACGCGTGAATACAATGACATGGGCGCTGTTTGTCCCCCTGATGTCATTTTGAAACAACATGATGTAAACCAGGGGTGTCAAACTCAAATACAGAGTGGGCCAAAATGTAAAACTGAACAAAGCCGCGGGCCAAGGTTGAACAAATTAACCTTTTAACAGGGACCCAAAAAAAGTTTTGCATTGAATATTGAACAAGCAAGGCTTGTATAACTTTATAGTGACATGCAAAATCGAGTTTCAAATAATAGTAATAATAATTAAAAAATATCAATGGCATATTAGATACAATTTAGATAAAAATGTAATGCCTCTTTTCTATTTGCAGCCTTCTGAGGTAAATATCAACATTAACTTTTTCCACAGGCTAATAAATTTGAAAATAAAATAACAATGAATAAACCAACCATTCAGGACTTTAAACTGCTCAGTTTGCAACACACTGATCTAATCTGATGTGCCCAAGCCAGATACCTGCCATCTTTTCTTGGATGCTAGTTTATTAATGTCGGGGCTCAGGCTTTGAGCTGAGGCAACTTTCATTATCGAACAAAGTTGTTCATCAGTCATTATACCTCGTAGTCCACCCGGACCACAGTCTTGGGGGCGTGCTTTAAAGGCACTGCGTTTATCGTCCTCTACGAGCTGTCGTCACGTCTGCTTTTCATCCATTCCAACAACGTGCCGGCCCGATCACAAAATATGTGCGACTTCAGCATGCACACACACACGTAAATGCCATGCATACTTGGCCAACAACGATACAGGTTACACTGACGGTGCCCGTATAAATAACTTTAACACCGTTAGAAATATGCGCCACACAAACAAGAATGACAAACACATTTTGGGAGAACATCCACACAGTAACACAACATAAACACAACAAAACAAATACCCAGAATCCCATGCAGCCCTAACTCTTCCGGGCTGCAATATACACCCCCGCTACCCCCCCCCCCCCCCCCCCCACACACACACACACCCCCGTCTGTGTGTTGGTTGAGGTGGGTGGGGTTGGGGGGGCGGGGTTTGGAGGTAACGGGGGTGTATATTGCAGCCCGGAAGAGTTGGGGCTGCATGGGATTCTGGTATTTGTTTTGTTGTGTTTATGTTGTGTTACTGTGCGGATGTTCTCCCAAAATGTGTTTGTCTTTCTTGTTTGGTGTAGGTTCACAGTGTGGCGCATATTTCTAACAGTGTTAAAGTTATTTATACGGGCACCGTCAGTGTAACCTGTATGGCTGTTGGCCAAGTATGATTTGCATTCACGTGTGTGTGTGCGTGCTGAAGCCGCACATATTATGTGACTGGGACAGCATTCGCTGGACTGGGTGAAAAGCAGACGTGACGATTTTTGGGAGGGGCATTGAAATTTGAGAGTCTCCCAGGAGGGTTGGCAAGTATGAGAATTATCGGTGAATGCGGTGTTACCGCGGCACCGCCACTGAATATAATCGGCGGGCCAGCTCTAGAGTTAATTTGATATTGCCTCAAGGGCCAAGTGAAATTACACGGCGGGCCAAATTTGGCCCGCGGGCCAGAGTTTGACACCCATGATGTAAACTAATGAAATCAGTTTATAGTTGTATTCTTGTAGATTTTACAACAATTGGTACTGGGGGTGTTCAAAAAATGTCGTATGCACATTCAGTGATTTTGTTGATGAACGCCCAGTATACAATTGACTTTCAACAACACTATGCGTTCGTATGCATAGTCAGTGAGCAGGCACGCTGTTGCCACCTGACCAGAAGCCTCTCTGGAGCTGAGGGTACATTAATCAGCTTTGACCTAGATCTGTTCTACTCACTGGGGGGAAAGTGGGCTTGCAAGGGGAGGGTTTCCTCCACTCTGGATATTTGCGTGTGTGTTTGTTTGCTTTTCGACTGCATGAGTATGCACGCATATGTGAATGTAGTCATACCATGTGAATAACACGCATTATTTACTGCAGGGATGACTAGTTATGAACATTATGCATCTCAGAAGGTGTAAACAGGGAAATAACTGCTTCCTCTGGGTTTTAATGTAACTACAATGCAATTTGTAGGAATATTATTCCATTTTAGTTTCAGTCATGAAAATTGCAATTTCCATTCAATCAATCAATCAATCAATCAATCAAAGTGTATTTATATAGCCCTTAATCACAAGTCTCAAAGGGCTGCACAAGCCACAACGACAGCTCAGATACCACATCAGGGCAAGAAAAAACTCAACCCAATGGGATACAATGAGAAACATTGTATCCCTGGGCGACCGGTGCAATGGACGTCAAGTGGATCTAATTAATAGTCTGTGAGTCCAGTCCATAGTGGGGCCAGCAGGGGATCATCTTGAGTGGAGACAAGTTAGTAGCGCAGAGACGTCCCCAACTGATGGTTCCTACTTTGAACAGCTAGCTGTGGTCAGAGCGGGGGCAGAGCAGAAAAGAGACGGCAGATCAACTGGTCTAAAAGGGGGATCTATTTAAAAGGCTAACGTATACAAATGAGTTTTAAGATGGGACTTAAATGCTTCGACTGAGGTAGCATCTCTAACTGTTACCGGTAGGGTATTCCAGAGTACTGGAGCCTGAATAGAAAACGCTCTATAGCCCGCAGACTTTTTTTGGGCTTTGGGAATCACTAATAAGCCGGAGTTCTTTGAACGTAGATTTCTTGCCGGGACATATGGTACAATACAATCAGCAAGGTAGGATGGAGCTAGACCGTTAAGTATTTTATACTCAAGTAGTAAAACCTTAAAGTCTCATCTTAAGACCACAGGAAGCCAGTGCAGGTGAGCCAGTATAGGCGTAATATGATCAAACTTTGTTGTTCTTGTCAAAAGTCTAGCAGCCGCATTTTGTACCAACTGTAATCTTTTAATGCTAGACATAGGGAGGCCCGAAAGTAAGACGTTACAGTAATCGACACGTTACAAAAGTGAGTAAATTCTTGTTCTGCTTTTTTAAATCATTATTGCCTTGTAATTCTTGCAGGGGTGTAACGATTTGTTTTAGCGATTCGATTCAGAATTTGCGGTTGCCGATATGATTCAGGGATGATATCATTTTTTTTTAGAACACTGATTCAAAACGATTCAGTGAGTTGAAATCAATTCAGTAACTTTTTAGCCAAAAAAAATAATAACCTACCAGTGTCACTGTGAAATAACTACTGGATAGTGGACATTGCAGGTAAAATTTCCTAAATTCCTGATATTTATTGTAAGGGAATTAGGTAAATATGAATTATGGAGACAAACAAGCTTGTAAACAACAATTAATGGCGAATGCATTCACATCGTATTTGAATAAAATGCAACCAACACTTTAGGTTGAAAAAACAAGCGGAAACATTTTTTGCTCACATCTTCAATATTTAAGCAATTTTCAATAAAACTACAGTAACCAACATTTTAATAGTAGATTTACCTGCTAAATAAAGTTCCTGACCCGGCAATACAGTATCTGTTCGCCGCTCAAGCGTCACCAATGAAGGTCATCGTCCCAGGTGTGCGGAAGCATGTATGCCCCTCATCCCTGTTGATGGTGTTGGCCCTTCGCTTTCTAATTTTTATAGCCTCCTTGATCCATCTCTTGTATTTATTTGTTTCTGATTAAATTAATTCTCCTTGGCTGCCAGTTGTTGTGTTCCGGAAGTTGGTGCATCGCCGTAACTTGCTCAGCTGTCACTTCTGTTGTGTCAGTCGTGTACTTTGTAGCTTAAAGTTGAGTTGTGGCTTTATTTTATTGTGTTGTTTGTCTTTGTTGTGGCTTTTGCAATAGTGCTGCAGCTGAACATTTTTGTGTTGTAATTTATGATATTTTTTTGTGGAGTTTGCATTTGTTATGACCTTTTCAACCACCGTAGCTATCCGCCATTTTTGTTTTGATGACGCCACAAACAGAGAGGCAGACTTAACGTTTAATGTCGTCATTATTAGAAGTGCTAAACTTCATATAAAGTCTGCTGTTCTTAAATCCAACGTTTTCCTTTTTCTAGTATTGATAAAATCGATTGATTCCCTATTAAAACGATCTTAGATTGATACCTACCTTCCGGAAGGCAAACTTGGCGAGCACAGATCGATGTAGTTGAATCTAAACGATTAATTGTTACACCCTTAATGTCTTGTCAACACTTTTATTACCAGAATCAGTCTATATCACTTGATATACTGTCTATTGACTGACTTACAGATATTTTTGTGCAAAGACAATGAGTAAATTTAAATTTGTGACACGGTTGTGATTGTAACCATTTGAAACATCATATATTTTATTGTATTCAATACAAATATGGCTGTGTACTGTCAAAATACTTGTTAAGAGTTAGGCTAATGTTATTTAGAATGTAACAAAAAAATAGACAATGTCGATATTAAAAGGTGTGGACTGCAATCCATTTGTAGTGGGGTTTGAGGGGTGTTACATCAGCATCTGATTTGCATAATTTGCCCATATGCATTGTAGGAGAGACATTGTGCAAAAAAAAACCCCACGAAAACCAAAACAAATATGTTAAAAAATATAAATGAACTTTCTTCAGCCAAGTCTTGTTTTGTCACAAGCAAAAACAGCCTGCGAATGCTTTTTTTTTCTAAAAAAAAAGGGTATTTGGAGAAATCTGTGTATTCGCTAAATATAGCAACAAAGTTGCCAGGTTACTGATCCATCCTGCTACAGCTTCTTATTTTCTGGCAGACCCAGGTGCGCATGAGGTGTGTTAAGATGTAGGGGTACGATGCAGCCCACAACCTACTGTAGAAGTTGCATTGACAAGCTATGTCACAAATAAATTTACTCTATGGGAAACACTGCAGCATAAACCATTAGACTACAAATTGTGAAATACCTTGTGGTTATAGTTTGTTATAGATTTTGGCAAAAAAAATGTTGGTATCATACCGTAAGCCTTGATTAATATGCTTTTGTAGTTTACCATGATATTTAAACACATTTGCCCACCTGAACATTGAGTTTATGCTGTAGATTGAGAATTAATTTCCTGTATGCTGCATATTGGGAATTAATTTCCTGCAACAGTCTCTGGCGAAAAATGTGCTGCATGAAAGTATAAATACAGTTTATAAACGATTATGAATGAACAAAGGCAGAGCATAATGTTTTATCACTTGCAATCATAATTGCTGTTGAAATTTGGTATACCGGTAACTACAATGTGTAATAATTAGTGATGTGACAAGGAATATAAATTATCCCTATAGATTAGAGTAAGTATTTTTCTTCAAATTATATTAGTTGACTAAAGCAATATTTTTTTGCCTTATTTTAGACGATGTTTGTTTTAGACTACTTGTCCCTTACTGGTGTAAAAGGTCTTGAATGGAGACCAACCCAAGGCCTGTTTAAGGGAGTCTGCCATGGCATTCTTTTAAGGGTTGGGTCATTTTCTTTGCAGCTGCTTTCCCTTCCACTAGCTTTTACATGTGTGGGTGTCCAGCTGAGTTGTAGGGTATCAAATGAGAGCATGACAAGCAACTTTTGGAAAGGTTTTGAAGTGTAATTCTTTCAAGTTGTCACAGTAATGAATCTATTGATGTTTACACAATACTAATGTTCAATGAATGAAGGACATTGTTGATCAAAACAAAGTCCTGTATATTAGGTCAGTAGTGAGTTCAAGCGTGCCTAATGTTTAGTAAATGCAAACAAATCTTATGTGTGTCGCTGAGCTTGTTGGAAATGAAAATCAGTTTTATTAACTTTTGTGGTATAAACGCTGTATCATAAACAAATGTCGTGTGCTCGGTGCGATAAATTATGGTTGTCTATGACAAGGCATTTTATGGTCCAGCAGGCAGTTTACCATGCTGCATATCTTTTATGTTCCTTGTGAGTTTCTGAGATCTGTGCGATTATCTTTCTCCCCTAGCTTTCAGTCTTTTTGGTTGGTTGTGTCTTTGGGCAATTCTGAATGTGAACACAAACATGTACAGTATGTGTGTTTTTCTGTGTCCAAGTACTTCTCTTTTGGCATATCGATTCTATTCTTGGAAGGATTTTGATTCCAGAACTGCTCCTTAATTGGTTCTTATAATGATATAATATGGTATTGTTGATATTTTTTTCATAAACAAGGTAGTGTAACAATATTTTTTTTTACCTTCAAGCAGTTTAACAAAAAAGTTCAGGTCAAGGTAGTGCAGGAGCATAGTGAGTTGGCTCAGCGTGTTCCCATTTTTCTCTCACTGAATAGCTGACCTGAGCTTTTTGAGCTTTGTGGTTGTTGCTGAGTAACCAAGGATAGTTAAGAGGAAAATAGTCTTCATTATTTGTGCAGGGATTATTTCTGCAATGAATTTTTTTTGGTTTGCAAGTAGGAATGTAACAATAAACGGTATAATGACCTTGTTTTAAATTAACAGTATCATAACACCGTGATTAATAACACTTTCCGGTGACGCTGCTCATTTACTGGAGAAGCAAGGGATAGGGTTGAAAATGCTAACATGAAAACACGAGACATTAATGTCTTTCTCCATTAAAAAAGGACATTCCCCAATCTAAACTTGTAAAAGCACCTTACTGTGTGAACAACTAAGATACCCGATTGTGTATATTAGTCTCTTAGACAGAGAGATCGATCGATACTCGAAGCAAGATGATAAACCGAAGCCTAGAGGGCGCTAACTTTCAAATTTATTTTAAGCATCATATCCCACCCTCATATGGCTTCTAGGACGTAATGAACTATGTACGCACGTAACACATGAACACGCGACCAAAACTATCACGGTTATCTGGACTCTGTTATCACTGAACTCTTGACCAAATATTTTATTTTTTATAAATAACTGAAATAAATAGACCGACTGTCAGAAAACCCACTATTTTGCTTGCTTTTTGTTTGTTATGCTTCACTGCTAGTGGTTTAGTCTTTGTATTTGATCTGTTTTAATAGCTAACCTTTTTTTGTTTTAAATATTGGTTTGTACTGTTGTACAGTACTTTAAGATTTATTGAAATTAAAATTGCGTAACAAATAAAATCTATTTCCGTAAATTCCGGACTATAAGCCGCTACTTTTTTCCTACGCTTTTGACACTGCGGCTTATAAAACGGTGCGGCTATTAAAGGGATTTTTCTTCGCTGACGGCCATAATGCAAATAGTTTTCATAAAACACATGCAATTACATTGAAATAATATGGTATTTTTGTGCTATGTCTTTTGGACGAGTTTGCTCACTGCAGGTGCTGCTGGGTGATTGGCTACAGCGTTTCCCACTGTTAGAATTAGTACAATTGCCGTTCCGTCCATAGCGTTTTTACTCGTAAGGATTCTTCTTTCAGAACTCTCAGCAACATTTGTATGTTTTACAGTATTATTAAAACAGTATAGTTACTAAACCGTCCCAAGTGTAATGTCTTTAGGAGTATTTTCATGCATATTGTACATGCTATTGTAATGTAATGATGCTAGCATCGTTAACATTAGGTAATATGCTAACACATTTACATGTGTTTGTGTTCGTATTGTTAACCTACAACAGCATTCTTTTTGTATTGTTTCAGTTTCACAATTTTTTCAGTAAACTCACCAAGACGTCACCCTAGAGTTATTGAGTGTTTAGGTGATGGAGAGCTAGCTTCCGCAGCTCGTGGGTTAATGACCATGACTTCTGTTTTGTTTGATCAGCTGTTTTACTTCCGTGTTACAGGCACCGTATGTAAATAATCATTTACAGAATCTTTCTGTGTAAATATTAATTTTGCAACGTACGGTATATGTTTGCGGCTTAAATATGGAAAATATTTTTTCCTGGAGCCAGGTAAGAGATGATTAATAAAGACCCAAATTAAACAAAAGACTGTTAAAGTATGATAAATTGACCTTGTGTGCTGCTCTTTAATAAGCAGGATGATTTCTGGTAATTTATCAGTGATGTAGTACTATTGTGAAAAGTCAGCTTTGTTTGACAGTACAAACATTTCACCAAAATGTTTCTTTTTCAGTTTTAAATTATCACAAAACCTCTCTCATCTCTTTGTGGTATTTCCACTTTGTCGTTGTTGTTCTCAGCCATCTTTATTTATCGGCCCTCTACTTGTCCCGCCCTGGAGCAATACAATGTATGTTAATCATTCAATGTATCATCAAAGCAACAACATACAAATTGATGCTTTTCCATCCATCCATCCATCTTCTTCCGCTTATCCGAGGTCGGGTCGCGGGGGCAGCAGCCTAAGCAGGGAAGCCCAGACTTCCCTCTCCCCAGCCACTTCGTCCAGCTCTTCCTGTGGGACCCCGAGGCGTTCCCAGGCCAGCCGGGAGACATAGTCTTTCCAACATGTCCTGGGTCTTCCCCGCGGCCTCCTACCGGTCGGACGTGCCCTAAACACCTTCCTAGGGAGGCATCCTGACCAGATGCCCGAACCACCTCATCTGGCTCCTCTCGATGTGGAGGAGCAGCGGCTTTACTTTGAGCTCCCCCCGGATGGCAGAGCTTCTCACCCTATCTCTAAGGGAGAGCCCCGCCACCCGGCGGGGGAAACTCATTTCAGCCGCTTGTACCCGTGATCTTGTCCTTTCGGTCATAACCCAAAGCTCATGACCATAGGTGAGGATGGGAACGTAGATCGACCGGTAAATTGAGAGCTTTGCCTTCCGGCTCAGCTCCTTCTTCACCACAACGGATCGATACAGCGTCCGCATTACTGAAGACGCCGCACCGATCCGCCTGTCGATCTCACGATCCACTCTTCCCTCACTCGTGAACAAGACTCCGAGGTACTTGAACTCCCCCACTTGGGGCAAGATCTCCCCAACCCGGAGATGGCACTCCACCCTTTTCCGGGCGAGAACCATGGACTCGGACTTGGAGGTGCTGATTCTCATCCCAGTCGCTTCACACTCGGCTGCGAACCGATCCAGTGAGAGCTGAAGATCCTGGTCAGATGAAGCCATCAGGACCACATCATCTGCAAAAAGCAGAGACCTAATCCTTCAGCCACCAAACCAGATCCCCTCAACGCCTTGACTGCGCCTAGAAATTCTGTCCATAAAAGTTATGAACAGAATCGGTGACAAAGGGCAGCCTTGGCGGAGTCCAACCCTCACTGGAAACATGTCCGACTTACTGCCGGCAATGCGGACCAAGCTCTGGCACTGATCATACAGAGAGCGGACTGCCACAATCAGACAGTCCGATACCCCATACTCTCTGAGCACTCCCCACAGGACTTTCCGAGGGACACGGTCGAATGCCTTCGCCAAGTCCACAAAACACATGTAGACTGGTTGGGCAAACTTCCATGCACCCTCAAGGACCCTGCCGAGAGTATAGAGCTGGTCCACAGTTCCACGACCAGGACAAAAACCACACTGTTCCTCCTGAATCCGAGGTTCGACTATCCGGCATAGCCTCCTCTCCAGTACACCTGAATAGACCTTACCGGGAAGGCTGAGGAGTGTGATCCCACGATAGTTAGAACACACCCTCGGGTTCCCCTTCTTAAAGAGAGGAACCACCACCCCGGTCTGCCAATCCAGAGGTACCGCCCCCGATGTCCACGCGATGCTGCAGAGTCTTGTCAACCAAGACAGCCCCACAGCATCCAGAGCCTAAAGGAACTCCGGGCGGTTCTCATCCACCCCCGGGGCCTTGCCACCGAGGAGGTTTTTAACTACCTCAGCAACCTCAGCCCCAGAAATAGGAGAGCCCACCACAGACTCCCCAGGCACTGCTTTCTCATAGGAAGACGTGTTGGTGGGATTGAGGAGGTCTTCGAAGTATTCCCTCCACCGATCCACAACATCCGCAGTCGAGGTCAGCAGAACACCGTCCTCGCCATACACAGTGTTGATAGTGCACTGCTTCCCCTTCCTGAGGCGGCGGATGGTAGTCCAGAATTGCTTCGAAGCCGTCCGGAAGTCGTTTTCCATGGCTTCCCCGAACTCCTCCCATGTCCGAGTTTTTGCCTCTGCGACCGCTGAAGCCGCACACCGCTTGGCCTGTCGGTACCTGTCCGCTGCCTCAGGAGTCCTATGAGCCAAAAGAACCCGATAGGACTCCCTCACCGCCGGTGTCCACCAACGGGTTCTAGGATTACCGCCACGACAAGCACCTACTACCTTGCGGCCACAGCTCCAATCAGCCGTCTCGACAATAGAGGCGCGGAACATGGTCCATTCGGACTCAATGTCCAGCACCTCCCTCGTGACATGTTCAAAGTTCTTCCGGAGGTGGGATTTGAAACTCTCTCTGACAGGAGACTCTGCCAGACGTTCCCAGCAAACCCTCACAATGCGTTTGGGCCTGCCAGGTCTGTCCGGCATCCTCCCCCACCATCGCAGCCAACTCACCACCAGGTGGTGATCGGTAGAAAGCTCCGCCCCTCTCTTCACCCGAGTGTCCAAAACATGAGGCCGCAAATCCGATGACACAACTACAAAGTCGATCATGGAACTGCGGCCTAGGGTGTCCTGGTGCCAAGTGCACATATGGACACCCTTATGTTTGAACATGGTGTTCGTTATGGACAATCTGTGACGGGCACAAAAGTCCAATAACAAAACACCGCTCGGGTTCAGATCCGGGCAGTCATTCTTCCCAATCACGCCTCTCCAGGTTTCACTGTCGCTGCCAACATGAGCATTGAAGTCCCCCAGTAGAACGAGGGAATCACCCGGGGGAGCACTCTCAAGTACTCCCTCGAGTGAATCCAAAAAGGGTGGGTACTCTGAGCTGCGGTTTGGCGCGTAAGCGCAAACCACAGTCAGGACCCGTTCCCCAACCCGAAGGCGGAGGGAAGCTACCCTCTCGTCCACCGGGTTGAACTCCAATGTGCAGGCTCTGAGCCGGGGGGAAACAAGAATTGCCACCCCAGCCCGTCGCCTCTCACTGCCGGCAACGCCAGAGTGGAAGAGAGTCCAGCCCCTCTCGAGAGAACTGGTTCCAGAGCCCTTGCTGTGCGTCAAAGTGAGTCCGACTATATCTAGCCGGAACTTCTCCACCTCGCGCACTAGCTCAGGCTCCTACCCCCCCAGCGAGGTGACGTTCCACGTCCCAAGAGCTAGCTTCTGTAGCCGAGGATCGGAAAATTATGCTTTTTTCTAATCTAATTATTTAATCAATAAATCATTGCAGCCCTAGGCTAATCCATCTTTAGACTGGTTTATGTTGACAAATCAGTCCCTTGTAAAATGTTGTGGACAAATAAACATGAAAGTATTTTTCAATAGACCGCAGAGCAGGCGGGATGGCATGACATTGGAGTCTCCTGACTGCTGTCTCATACAATCTTGGCACAGTTTGAAGCAGAAAGAAGGGAACTAGCTGAGAGCTAGCATGCCCGTAAAAGTATGTTCGTCACATTTTGATATCTAATGGGATCCCACTGTTAAAAAAGACTAAAACACAGCTTTCAAAGGCATCCAAAACTGTTTGCAGGCTCACGTCCAAATGCATGAACATTATGATTTGAAGCTTTGGCATTGTTTAACACAAGTATTCAACATTGTATCAACATATATAGGTCAGAAAATAGGAAAATCATCATAGGTCTCCTTTGTTGTAAATCAAATATGTGGGGGTCACATGAGTGTCAAAATCCTATATGACGCAGCAGCAATTTACCTGCGAAAAAATGCTATTCACAAGTTGAGCCTGCAGACATCAACAAAACCCTTTTCTAATTTCTTCTGATATTTATCTGTGGTGACCAGCACATTCTTTGTTCTGGGTCCCAAGAAAACAGAGAGGTCTGTTGTAAACACATTTACTTGTCTTCAGCCCTTGTTTCTGTATATCTCTTCAAAGGTTTTCTTGTGGTGTAAACAAGTAAAACAAACACAATAATCCAGGTTTGCAAGTATTTTATATAAGACACCAAATAATGTTAGCTTTAAGTAATTGTATTTTAAATTGTAATATCGTGATACAAGGGTATTTTACTAATGAATAGATAGTTTTTGTATTGTGTATTGTGAATAGACATTGTAATACCAGATTAATTTCTCTTCAAGCAAACCATGACATTAACACACTTTAAAGAGTGCCATCTATATATAAAATGAGAGCTTTACACTTTACCACTGTACGAACTACCTTACTTTGCATATTCACCCATTTGCATCTCAAACCTTTGGGCATTGTCCTTAGTATGGCATTGCTGCAGTAATCTGATTTCTTAACAGGAAAAGAAGAGATAGTAATCAAATGGTGCACACAGACAACTGACAGTGTAATCCTCTGCTTCCTGAAACAAACACTTCCATCAGCCATCTCTAGTGCCCTTTTAAAATAGTGATACAGACACAAAGGGCAAAAGTATCAAAATATTGTGGATCACATCACTTCATGGCGATCACAGACTTTTTTTGAGTGAGGAATATATCTTTATTTGCTATGGTTGCACGGTAGACATTTTAATTCAATCTCCATATTTTGATAATGCATATTGATCACACATTCTTGCTGTGGCTTGCTAATTCGGCAACGACAGGCTGCCACAAACAATTCCTCACAACGTAATATAGCGGCACGGTGGGCTGGGGTTCCTGTCGTTGGCCGGCCTGGCTGCGTGTGGCCGGTGGTCCCTTGTTCCCTGGGCACCGCACCTGCTGTTTTGGGTTGGGCTCTCTGGGTGACTGGGGCCGTTTTTTGGCTCTCGCACACACTGGGAGACAAATATATTGTACATACAAATTCACATACATACTCACATACACACAATTATTCATACATACTGTATATACACACATACATATATTAATTCATTAATACATACATACGAGCACACATTGGTACTTACGCACATATATGGGTACATACTCCCACATACATACACAAATACAGTACATACATACACACTCGTGGTACATACCTCCACACGCACATTAACTGTACAAACATACATATACACATACTGTACATATACAAGCACATATGCATACATACACGCATGCATATAATCACGTTTCATCAAACATATACTAACCTTGTTCCCATGGGGGAAACTGGGTAAAAAACGGCACACTGACAAGGTTTAACCCGTTGTTACTATAACAATCTACAAGATTAGATACCGTTTGTTTCTGTCTTCCCCTCCATTTATCTGGTTTCCTTGTATGTATTGTTGCATTTGAACAATTTATAGTGTTGATTATAGAGCTAAATATTGTTATTATTCATTACATAGTGCTATTTCTATTCTTTGCTATCACTTTTCGTATCATATTTGTTCATATCGTATTTGCTGATGCTGTTCTGTTGTTGTTGTTGTTGTTGTTGTGGTTGTGGTCTTTCTGTCTTAACCCCTCTTGTCCCCGCAATTTCCCCCTCTGTCTTCCTTTTTTTCTCTTTCTAACCCCTCCTGGTCCATTCTGGCTGTGCCAAACATTAATATAAATCCATTCAATAAAGTCAAATAATAGTAAATCTGTACAGCATGTATGGGCATCTACATCAACAATATAATTTGCCTGAAGCAGCTGGACAGGACAAAAAAATAAATAAATAACATAATGTAGTGTCCTCGCTAGCAAGCATCACAGTGCTATGCCGTTTCTAAGTCACTCGTCCTCACCTCCATAGTGGCAAGTAACAATATCATTGAAGGACAGTGGGACAAGTGATAGCTAAGTATGTTACACGACACACAGCAGGAGGATACAAGAAGCCATGCTAACCATTAAGCTAGAGCGCTTTACTGTAAACAGAGATGTGTGGATTGATACAAATATCAACAGTAACAATACCAACTATGGTATCAGTATATAGCCGATTCTACAGTGTTTAGATTGATATTTATTTTAGCCCAAAATTGTTTTTTGTCAGTTTTATTGTTTACAAACTTAGGAAATCAATCCCGAGACACAGGAGGGCTTTAAAGGTGAACTGCACTTTTTTTTGGAATTTCGCCTATCATTTACAATCCTCATGTAAGAGAAGAACACATGTTTTTTTCTTTTTTATGCATTCTAATTAGTAAATAAATGCGCTCAAAAGTCTGCTAACTATGGAGTGGTAGTCGTTCTATTCTGCCTATAAAAGTCATTAAAAAAACATCCAAACACCTCCAATTAAGATTTTATATACACAATTTATCACTTTATCGTTTAAGCGTTTATCACTTGTAACTTAAAAAAGCCCCAATTATTTTGGAATAAGAAACAGTTAAATTTATCCCGCATTTATTAAATTAATGAAAATGTGTGCAAAACTGGACCATTAATGCCAGATAAAAGAACTGGCCGGATCTCTCGGTGAGGTTGCTCGCTGCAGTCAAACAAATTTTAGAACTGTCTGCCTTACTTTGTTTACAATAAATACATTGATTATCGACGTTTACTAATCGATTCTATAATCGTCCATGTCCAAATTGCAATGCATTTAAAAGACGATAATTTCGTCATGTTTTTCGTCATGATTGTAAGCTATAGGCAACATTCCAAAAAAAGTGCAGTTCCCCTTTAAGGGTAAAAAACAAAATTTTAAATCAGAGCCAATAGTAATTCTCACTTATGTTTAGTTATGTTTTACTATTGAATTTTTTAAGCGATGTATGTAAAATAAGAAAATAGGGAAGTTATTTAAATATTTAATTGATATTGTTACACCGCCATTCTGTGTTATTGTCTGATTATAATTGTGATCAAAAATGTAATCATTCAGTAATTTTTACCATTTGAAGTATTACTTTCAGCATTGGAATGCTCGATACTGTCCCAAGTAACTACTTTGTATTGGATAGACACCCAACTTTGTAGTATTGCCCAAAACTAGTGTGTAGTATCCAGACAACAAGTGCTTAGGGAACTTCAAGCCGTGAGTAACCAGCTATGAACAGTAAATTGTTAAGTAGACTTATAGTAATCCTTATAACAGTTTTGAGAAAATACTACTACCGGAAATGTTAATCTAAGCGTACCGATTATAAATAATCTTATAAAGATTTTTGCTGACTTTGTGAAAGTTTAACATGACGGAAGGAAGACAGCCATGATTTCGGGAGTCACCTTAATAACAATCAACATCGTCTCATCACCACACATTGACAGTCAAGTAAGAGCTAAAACTCAAAGACAAAAAACTAATTTTCAGCCTTTGCAATAAAAGCGCTGTGCTGACGAGACTGGATATGATAGAATAGACTTTTATTTATCCCACAATTGGGAAATTACATTGTTGCAGTGCACCTTTTTACATACAGTACAGAAGTAAAGAAATGAAAAACAAAAATAGACATATTTATACACAACATATTGCTCTCTAAAATATATAGATAGAGGATAAAAGACTACAAAAAACCACTAACATCTGTATTGCATACCACGGGGGGAAAAAAACATTACAGTAATCACATAAGTGCGTTGTAAAGTCTTATGGCTGTGGGTAGAAAGGACCTGCGGTAGCGCTCCTTCTTGCACTATGGATGTAACAGTCTAATGCTGAAGGAGCTACTCAGGGCCTCCACAGTGTTGTGCATGGGGTGAGATGGATTGGACATTATGGATGTCATTTTGGTCGGCATTCTTCTGTCAGCCACCTCCTCAATGCTGTCTAGTGGGCAGACTAGGACGGAGTCAGCTCTCTTAATCAGTTTGTTAAGTCGGTTCCTTTCTTATACACAGCGTTTTAAATTGTGAGTCCAGTCCAGTTCAATGTTGAGGTGGACACCCAGGTATTTAAATGAGTCCACTTTCTATATCTGATCTCTGGATGTTTACCGGTGTGGGTGGTTGAACTGACCGCCGTAAGTCAATCACTTTAGTTTTACTGGTGTTCAAATTAGGGATGTCCCGATCCGATATTTGGATCGGATCGGCTGCCGATATTTGCCAAAAATTGCGTATCGGCAAGGCATGGGAAAATGCCGATCCAGATCCAGTTTAAAAAAAACTCCGGTCCGTGTTTTCCAACGCACCGATTTAAATAATACATTCCACTTTTCTGCTGCTCCGTAATTTCCGTTCCGCATTTTCCAGCACACCTTCAACACATCCACACGTCTGTGGAATCTCACGCAGTTGCTTTTAGCAGCTGGCATTACACGACAGGCTCTTCTCACTCTTTCCTGTCTCTCCTTCTCACAGACAGCAAGCGCACCTTCTTACACACGTCACATACTCTCACGACACACGTCACATACTCTCACGACACACGTCACATACGTATACGTCCTCCCCGAGCAGAGAGGTAGCAGCATGGCTAACGTTAGCTGTGATGCTAGCGCAGCCGTGCGAGCAACGCTCCTTCTAAGGCAGTGGTTCTCAACCTTTTTTCAGTGATGTACCCCCTGTGCACATTTTTTTAATTCAAGTACCCCCTAATCAGAGCAAAGCATTTTTGGTTGAAAAAAAGAGATAAAGAAGTAAAATACAGCACTATGTCATCAGTTTCTGATTTATTAAATTGTATAAGAGTGTAAAATATTGCTCATTTGTTGTGGTCTTTCTTTAACTATTTGGAAAAAAGATATACAAATAACTAAAAACTTGTTGAAAAATAAACAAGTGATTCAATTATAAATAAAGATTTCTACACATACAAGTAATCATCAACTTAAAGTGCCCTCTTTGGGGATTGTAATAGAGATCCATCTGGATTCATGAACTTAATTCCAAACATTTATTCACAAAAAAATAAATCTTTAACATCAATATTTATGGAACATGTCCACAAAAATCTAGCTGTCAACACTGAATTTTTTTTTGAGACATTTAAAAAAAAATCTCTGCATGAAAGTTTAAAAGTAGAATATATTAATGCAGTATGAAGAAGAATGTTTTAATGTAGACATGCAAGCCTTGAAAGAAAATTTTGAAAATCAAGACTACATTTCCTGCAAATGGGTGCATTTCTACCCTATATTTTAACTTTAGATTTATTCTCATATCAAACTGTTTTGGCTGTCTTTTTGACACTTACATCCGGCGCCCCCCCTCCACACCCTGGATTATAAATAATGTAAATAATTCAATGTGATTATCTTGTGTGATGACTGTATTATGATGTTAGTATATATCTGATAGTATATATCTGTATCATGAATCAATTTAAGTGGACCCCGACTTAAACAAGTTGAAAAACTTATTGGGGTGTTACCATTTAGTGGTCAATTGTACGGAATATGTACTTCACTGTGCAACCTACTAATAAAAGTCTCAATCAATCAATCAAAACACATAGAATCATCATACTGCTGTGATTATATGCATCAAGTGTTCATTGAAGGCTAAGGCAAAATACGGAGATATATATTGTGTATTGCAATATGGCCTTAAAATATCGCAATATTAAAAAAAGGCCATATCGCCCAGCCCTAGTTCAATGATGCCATTTCTGTTTGTCATGTATAATTTTGTCTATTTTGTGTTTATCCTTGAATAAACAAGTCAGTTTCTTGTTACCAACCATTGTGTATTATTCAAACTCCCCTAATTCAGCTGGCTAGTTGTTATCAAGAGTACTCAAACCCTTTTCAACATGATTCTGACAACTAAATAGGCTAAATAACTTTAAACTTTAATACATGCTCGGATAGGCCAGTATCGGTATCGGTCAGTATCGGTATCGGATCGGAAATGCAAAAACAATATCGGTATCGGATCGGAAGTGCAAAAACCTGGACCGGGACATCCCTAGTTCAAATGCAGGTGATTACGTGCACTGTAAATATTTAGTATATTTTTAATTGTATTATTTAGAAGAACAAAGATGTCCAATGAATCCAATATTATATATGGTATATACTGATTTAATAATGCCTGTTGAAAAATAGACGAGAAGAGGACATTGAAAAAAATAATTGTTTATTGAATCGCAGTGGCAATATTATAGGGGAAAAAAATCACAATTTGATTATTTTCCACAATATTTCAGCTTTAATCAGCACCCCCGATGTCTCCCTTTTTCATGTTCACTCCCAGTGAAATGTGTCAAAATGCACTTGGTTTCCTTCCTATGCCTTCCTGGAGAAGGAAGAATCTCCTCAGGGAGCGTTTCACATTCCTGGCAACTTGAGAATTGCGTAAATGGTTTGTCTCGCTCAGCCCCCACCAGCCACTTTTTGCCACCACCTACTTTTGTGTTCCATTGTTGACCAGCAAACTGCACCCGTAGAGGTGGAGCAGGAGTGGACATGTGTATTGCCTCCTCATTAAAAGCATGGCTGACCTAGCCCTAAGCTTGTGAACAGACCCGCTCAGACTGTTCTCCCTTGAATTCATCATGAAGGGAAAAAGCCCACCATCCCTGCCCAGACCTCAGAATGGGATGAAGTTCAGATCTTTTTGTGTGGGTGGATAATAAAGTCTTTGCAAACAAACTTCTACACTGTTAGTAAGGCAAGGCAACAGTCCTCTAAAACAGGGCAGATCTTGTCTCTGTCTTTTAACTCTTATATGTACAATACTTTGTCTTGTTCTTGCTCTGCTTATTTCCCACCTCTCCCATGCAGGCATTTCCTGAGCTGGATGTGCCAGTAACAACACATGGACTAATATTTCAGATAAAACACGGTGGTGTGGATGAATTAAAGCATCCGACAGACTAGTTGAAAACAATCATTGTGGCATCGGAGGTGTTTTGCAGTCTACCAGAATCAGCTGTCTAAAACCATATAGTACCTAGTGAGGACAAAGGTAAAGGGACAGCTTTTAAGTTATAAATAGAAGTCTGATAATATGCTTATCTTACGAAACGATACACAATATTGCCAGTCGTGCCTCTGGGGCGGTTATGGTGGTAAACGCCGACATTGGCTCTGTTTGCTGACTCTAAATTTGATGTGTGCGCAAAGCAAAGTGCGGTTAAAATCTCTCGTATACAGCCAAACGGAAATAGATTCTGATATTTAGAGAAGAAAAATAAATCCTATCAGCGTCCCAAGAAACAGCTTTTTTTTCTAAACAAGAAATAATACATTTTAATCTCACAAGATCTTGTGACAGCCCTAGTTATAACCCTACTATAATTCACCTTACTGTACCCTGCATTGCCAGGTTTGGATGTAGTGATCTATCGTACACTATAGGGTTTGGCATGGTGTGTCTCGCATTATTAGGGTTTGGCATGGCGGTCCTACTTTGGAATATCAGGATGAAATTTGAGCAAATATTTGTGAAAATCAGCAGATCTGTAGGAGACAATAAGAATCTTTTAATTTATTAAATTAGGAGGTCTTGTCTAAGAGTGGTTGTTGGCTAGTGTCATGTCACAGGACTGATGTGTGGATACAGTATTAGGTGTGTAACGGTACATGTAAGACAAAAAAGCAAACAACTCTATTTTTAATGTAAAAAACCTCCCAAACAACACTAATGTTATGGCCGACCTACTTGTCTAATCCCAGATTAAGAAGTCTGAACTCTCTGTTTCTGTTTATATGTTGTTGCTCAATTATTGTTTCTGTTAATTTAGCTGTTGTTCAATTATCCCACAATACTTCTGCATGATACATCTCTCTGTTTCTGGTGCTGAAATGTAGAAGACATTTTTTCATTAACTACCGGTAATATTAGTGGTTTACTTTGAAATGAATTGGTTGATTTGATTTACGATTATTATATCAACATATTAGTAGCATTTGCAACACTATTAAGAAATGCAAGCAACTTAGTTTGTCTAATACTGTGACCTTTTTGGGATGCTATTATGATGCATTTTGATGATTAGCATTAGTAAAATTTGGTGTTCACATATCATCAGTTCTCTATTATAAATCATTCAGAATTACTTTCATTCAGTCTTATTGGCTGGTTGTCTTGATCCTACCCTGCTCGAGGACGTTAGTATATCCCGTAATCTGTAGTACAACCTAAGGTTAACTCCCTAACCCACAAATCCTGCGTTGCCGTGCAAGCCTGTGGTGAAATATCTGACTTCGACCTCCGATTTGAACTTTAAACATTCTTTGCTTGCTCATGCCTTGCATTGTCACTAGTAACATAGGGCTGCTGACTCATCAGTTGCTGCTGAGGGTTGAACAAAAGAGTTGTTTAGCCCTGCAAAAATAGAAACAAAGGATGACAACCACATACTACAGTAAGTTCCTAGTAATATTTGTCAGATGATTGAGTTGTGAACCGAGCATGGCGTATTGTCCCCCAGACATCATAGCTAAAGAGTTCACACTAAAATTACCTGAATGAACTGTGAAATTAATACATTTTAAGTAAAAACATAACCATATCTGAATAAGCACAGCTATATTATGATAATCGATGTCAGTTACCACAATGTCTCACTTGTATAGATTGACGTTCTCTTACGCCACTTAGTATTGAATGTACTAAATTAAATATAAATGTAAAAGTCTTACAGGTTGGCATCGTGCAAGAGTGAACAAGCAATTTTTTCCCCCAAATGGTTGTTTTTCTGAAAGCAAAAGCTTAAAACACCAAACTGAAATAAAACTTGTCTCTAATGCCCAACCCTGTTTAGAATTACATCAGTGCTTGTAATCCTGTCAAAATCTGATCCTACCACAGCTCTCGAGAGCCTCATGATTTATTATGACAAGTCCTTTCCTCTTGCCATAGCGGAAATCACCCGTCTATCTTTTCTTCAATCTTTTTTATACAACTTCTCCGTCAGGATGGTTTTCATACCTGAGTTATCACACCTTGGCTGCCTTACTGTTTCACACAATTAATCTTTCGCTGCCTATTTGTCTCCACCAGCTGGCCCAACACAGCTGAAACTAGTGAAAGATTAGCACAACGACTATATCTGTGCTGCTTTTATCCCATGTTTGTTCCCGAAATAACAATATTAGGCGATTAGTTTTATAAGCGTACAGTATATGTAATCTCTGATTTAAGTGTTCTTTATAGATGCATTTTTTTGTTTAACACTTGATTGTTGGTCAACTATTCACTTTCCATCAGATTTGGTGCTTTTGCAAATAGCTAACAATTAGGCACTCAGCAAACCTGCTACCAAAAATGTACAACAATTTTTATCAACAAAAGAAGATAAATTTAACCTTCCATCCATCCATCCATTTTCTACCGCTTATTCCCTTCGGGGTCGCGGGGGGCGCTGGAGCCTATCTCAGCTACAATCGGGCGGAAGGCGGGGTACACCCTGGACAAGTCGCCACCCCAATTAAACTATGGAATGAACTAAGCAAAGAAGTCAAACAATGTACTAATATGATCCAGTTTAAGAAAATGTTCAAACTCAAAGTGTTTACAAAGTACAAGAAAGAAAAATCCTGATAAACATGTTGAACCTTATTGAAAAATGACATAATCTTGTTCATCTCACTATATTTATGTATGAGAACCTTATTTATTTATGTATTATAACCTCATTATTATTTATGTATCTGTGTTAAAGATTGAATCCAGGAAATTAACAAACAAATGCCTTAGAAATTGTTATGAAACGAAAGGGGGTAGGATTAAAATAAACTCTGCATTTTACTACTCCTTTTCAGACATGCTTTAATGAGAAACTGGAAATACATGATAAAAAGTTAAAGTTAAAGTACCAATGATTGTCACACACACACTAGGTGTGGCGAAATTACTCTCTGCATTTGACCCATCACCCTTGATCACCCCCTGGGAGGTGAGGGGAGCAGTGAGCAGCAGCGGTGGCCGTGCCCGGGAATAATTTTTGGTGATTTAACCCCCAATTCCAACCCTTGATGCTGAGTGCCAAGCAAGGAGGTAATGGGTCCCATTTTTACAGTCTTTGGTATGACTCGGCCGGGGTTTGAACTCACGACCTACCGATCTCAGGGCGGACACTCTAACCACTAGGCCACTGAGCAGATGTACCATATTGTAACAGTATGCATGTTCGAAATAAACTAACACCATAACCATTACAATCAGTGTAAGGTTAATAAAGAAAATTGTAGTTTGCCACAACATCTGTATCGATGTTATGTTGTTCTCAAGGCCACAAACTAAGAATGGAATAACATAACAGCACATCTGCTAGTTGCAGCCAATTAGTACACTCAATCTTTGCCACAATTAATCAACAATCAAATTCACAGAATCATTACAATTCTTAACAATTAATGAATCGACCAATCGCTTTTTATGCCAATCCTTACAAGATACACACAGCAGTGCCCATTGGGTACACCCATGGGTTTGATGACAAAGCGACAGCAACGGAAAACATTCTGTTGTGTGTAAGCTAGTCACAGCTTTAAACTGTTGCTTTGAGAAGATTTCTTTGTGGGAATTAAATCCCAAACAGCATACGACCATCTGGTACAAATAACCAGATATTGGGAGCTAAAATACCTTTTACACGCAAATTTCAGTACATGCTAAGCTCTTACAGCACATGCTACTGTTTGAACTTGCTGGAACCAATCTATTCTGTCTTGGTTAGTCTTCTTCAAGTCAATGCCTTTTAACTTTTTACACGGTTTGTCCATGCAAATTTGTTGCATTTCGTCCAGTTTTTAACAGCTGGGGTGTGAAATGTTTCAAATTACTTTCATTTGCTTTGTTAGGGTCTAAAGATGTCTGTTTGCATCTTCCGATGGTTTGCATTGTAGCTGGAATTGTATGAATCATGAACAAAAAGTACAGCAGGAAAAAAAGGCATGCAGTGTTATCTTATCTTGGCAAATCTCACTGCAGACCTGTTCTCACAGTGGTTAGACTTTCCTCCCTTTTTCTTGTAGAAGAATGAAATATTCAGAAGTGGCTTTCAGACTAGCACAGCTAAATTATGCAACTTGACATGAACGTATAAAAGTGAACAATGTACTTTGGCTTTCCTCTATGTACTTGATCAAAATGGTATACCCACATGTAGTTCAGTAGTACACAAGTACATGGTTTGTTTTATCTTTCTAGCTTTGCAACCTACATTGCATAGCAAACATTCTGTCTTTTTTTCGTTCATCGCTCTTTCATATTGCTATCTCCATCCTCTATTTCTCCCTGCTTTGTGTCATTGACAGTTGGTGTAAAGTGATGCAAGGGCATGGAACTGGTAAAACATCAAGCTGAGTGCTGACCAAAGGAAAATGAATAGAAAATGTGTTTTTGTTTAGGCAGCCAAGTCGTTAGTTCAGTTCAGGGGTTTCATTTCTTTTTTTATGTTGTGCATGTGGATTTTCTGTCCAAACTGCAAAGTGTTGCCATAGGCAGACTAGCTGAAGTCTCTTTGTAGTCTCTTCAATTTAAGATGACTTCCATCACCATGCTACTTGAGATTCTGCTATCACTTAAGTGGTCCAGAAATACTGTTGCATTAGTAGCTGCTGGGACTTTAGAGCATCAACACATCTTAAGAGGGTATACAGAATATGCACATCTGGTTAAAATTAGAAAAACGTGTTAAATGTAAACATTTTTATTCAAAATCATCAAATCAAATCAAACTGTATTTATGAAGTGGTTTTCATACATAAAAGAAATGCAACGCAGAGTGCTTTACAAACTTAAAAACAATACCCCGATGACCCAGATCCCCATTATCACACACACACGCACGCACACATTAACACACGCACGCACATACCCATATGAACACACACTCACACACACACACACACACACACACACACACACACACACACACTGCTGCAAAATTTTTTTAAAGAAACTGCAGCGTGCAGTCACTTGTTCCATGCCTGTTGCCGCAAATCTAAAGCACTGACAACATCTTTCTTTGAAACAAATGTCTCGTTAGTGTTAGCATTAGCCACATTTTGATAGACTTGTGGATCTTCGCTAAGGAAGTAAGGGGGCGGGCGAGGGCTACGAAAGTTCATGGGGGCAAAAAAATTTGACAAAGCAAAAGGAGAAAAACATTGATTTTTGATTTTTTCAATCATCTGCTACATAAAAACTCAAATGTATCTATAAAATCAATGTATTGGCCAGACCTACCCTGAGCTATCAAGACAGAGAAGAAAGTAGGCCTGGGCGATATGACCTAAAAATAAAATCTCAGATTTTTTCACAAAAATTTAGTTAACGATTTTTTTTTAATTCCCCTACTTTTTAAAGAAACCATTGCATACAGATGACAGTGATAGTTTAATACAGGTTTTTCTTCTTTTTGATCAAAATTAGTACCATATTTTCCGCACTATAAGGCGCACCGGATTATAAGGCGCACCTTCAATGAATGGCCTATTTTAAAACTTTGTTCATATATAAGGCGCACCGCATTATAAGGCGCATAGAATAGATGCTACAGTAGAGGCTGGGGTTACTTTATGCATCCCGTAGTTGCGAGACCTGTTGTGGCTCAATATTGGTCCATATATAAGGCGCACCAGATTATAAAGCACACTGTCAGCTTTTGAGAAAATTGGAGGTTTTTAGGTGCGCCTTATAGTGCGGAAAATACGGTAGTTTGAAATGACACTACACACACTGCAACTTATTCTGGGAAAATTCAAATTTGAATAATGTTGTACTTTTTATGGAATAATTTTCAAACAACTAAATCAAGAGCTTTCTCTGGGAAGCAATACTTCTGTTAACAAAATGGAACATTGCAAATGGCATGCAACATGCATCTCCAACATTGAAATTAATGAAGTGAAGACCTAAGATTTAAAATTGTGTGTGTGCCTTTAAAAGTCGGTGCCTGTTGCCAAGTAACGTGAGCGCCCAGACAGAGCAGCATTAGCTCAGTTGTGTTCGTTAGCTTAACGTTACGGCAGCTCTGTTGAATGTTTTCACTGGATTGGGCTACCTCTGGTTCCATCCATCCATCCTTTTTCTACCGCTTGTCCCCCTTGGGGCCGCGGGGGGTGCCGGAGCCTATCTCAGCTGCATTCGGGTGGAAGGCGGGGTACACCCTGGACAAGTCGCTACCTCATCACAGGGCCAACACAGATAGACAGACAACATTCACACTCACATTCACACACTAGGGCCAATTTAGTGTTGCCAATCAACCTATCCCCAGGTGCATGTTTTTGGCGGTGGGAGGAAGCCGGAGTACCCGTAGGGAACCCACGCAGTCACGGGGAAAACATGAAACTACACACAGAAAGATCCTGAGCCCGGGATTTAACCCAGGACTACTCAGGACCTTTGTATTGTGAGGCACATGCACTAACCCCTGTTCCACCGTGCTGCCTGCTACCTCTGGTTGATAAAGAAATGTAATGTGCTTCCATGGCTGTCATATCTTCTAGTCTAGGTTTTCACTTCAATAATTTATTTGTTCCCTCGTAGATAGTAGTAGTGTGTATATGTGTGTGTGTGTTTGTTGTCTGCTGTGTGTGTGTGCCTCTTTCTATTAGATACCTAGTAAATTTTCGTGTTTAGTGCTGGTTGTTGCTTTAATCAGTAAAAGGATATTTCCTGCATTGAACTTGCTGTGCTTCTGACGCTGTCATGTTTACATAAAACCACATCAAAATTAGCATGCGATGTTACATCAGAACGCTGATCAGCATACATACGTGGTGAAAATAATTTCACCACAATATGCTGTTTTTTTAGGATACGGGAGTTTGCTGTTAGAGCCTTGTTCGCTTCGAAAAGTAGTTGTATTTCCTGAATTCGGCTGGAGGCTTCGGTTTCAAATGCAAGAATAAGTGTGGTGTGCTGTTGCCTTTTTTAAACACTTTGCCGTGTGCAGTCATTTGTTCGACGCCTGTTGCCGCAAAACCAAATGTACCGTCTTGGGAACAAACGTCTCGCTCTCGTTAGCGTTAGCATTAGCCATGTTTTTCTAAGTGTGTCGTCAGGGTGGTAACGGGGACGATAAAAACTTTTGGGGGCAAAAAGTATGCTGGAGCAAGTGGAGAAAAAAATAATTTTTTTAAGATTGTCTGCAACGACAAACTTGGATATATTGATACAATCGAAATGTCAACACAACTATGGAAAACACTCAAATAATCAATGTAAACAAAATTCTAAAATCACATTAAACTATTGACAAGAACCTCTTAAAGTTAAGTTAAAAAAATAAGGAATGAATGCTGAATAAAGTGCAACAAAATAGTGCAAAGTGTGAAACCTGAGAATAAGTATTTTCTGCAGGTTTAGTGCCATCTGTGCTCAATGGTGAGCGTGGTTAAGGTGGTGTGGTGTCACTGGTTAAGAGTGCCTTGGTCTGACTGCTGTCTATTTTAAAGGTGACTTTTCCTGTTTTATCGACAATTTATTTGCTCTCTTCAGCACTCATTTTAGTTTCTCATTTCACTTCATGCACATAATAAACCACAAAACAACAAGATTGCGCAATCTTTACACCTTTTAGATGATCAATAGCCTACTGAAAAGGTAAAAAAAAATATGTAAACTCCTACAAGCATGTTTTATTAAGTCCATCTATGATTATTATTATTGTGTTTTGTTTTATTATTTATATACAGTTGCAAGAAAAAGTATGTGAACCCTTAGGGATTACTTGGATTTCTGCATAAATCTTGTCATAAAATGTGTTTTGATTTTCATTAAAGCCACAACAATAGACAAACACAGTCTGATTAAACTAATACTGCACAAAGAATTATAGGTTTTCATCTTTTTATTGAACACAAAATGTAAACATTCACAGTGCAGGGTGGAAAAAGTATGTGAACCCCTAGGCTAATGACTTCTGTAAGAGCTGATTGGAGCCAGGACTCAGACAACATGGATGGAGTCTAATCAATGTGACAAGATCATATGTGTTTGTTAAAGCTGCCCTGCCCTCTAAAAAACACACACCTGTGATAAGTGGGCTGTTTTCAAAAAGCATTGCCTGACGTGAACCATGCCTCGCACAAAATAGCTCACAGAAGATCTATGATCCTAAATGAATAAACAAACAAAAATATAAAATTAAATCTAATTTCTGCAAGCAAAAATTAAACTTAAATAAATATTCCCCACAGCGGGGGGCCGTGGGGAACAAAGCTCTGCTTCTTGCGGTTATTTATTGCTCTTATTAAAACCTAAATGTCGATTCGATATCGATTAATCATGCAGCCCTTGTTGATACGGTTATCTGTGTCACCGTGCCACTCCCACTGATCAGTGATCACTTCCTGCGTTGCTCGGTTACCAGAGAGCGAGTGCCTTTGTTCATGCCACCAACCCTGCTTCACAATTTCTGGGTTTCTTCCGACGGAGAAAAATATTTACATGGAACGTTTTATCGAACATAATTTTTTTATATCTATTACATGCGATATATATTGACATCGTTTAATCGCCCAGACCTTAATAATGTTCTGGTCAATACAATATTTATTTTTGTTCTCCACCTACTTCACGTCAATCTTTGGACCATTTCATAAAGAAATATCAACATTGACACACACCTCCTAATTAATTATTCAATCATGGTTTTGGTCTCTTATCTGTTGTCTTTTTTTTTCAACCTGTTTTTGAACCTAAAATATTCATCTATCGTTGTCTAGTTACTGTTACATCACTAATTGTGTTTTCTATTATTAATAATACTAATGAGAACCGATGGATCAGTATTACCGTTTTTAATCAAAATTTTTGAAAAACCGTGATTGATAAATGCACTTTGATAAACTCACAGACTAACTGGCGCCAGCTCCCTATTTAAATGCTAACATGAAAACGAGACATTTTTGACTTTCCCTATTAAGAAACGACATACCCCAATCTAAACTTGTGTAAACAAAATACTATTTGAGCAACTAAGCTATTCAATTGTGCACATTCAACCTCCAAGCTAAGCTGTCTTTGCGTAAGTGATCGAAGAGTACGAGACAGCTGTTCTTACGGTGCACTCAAAGGCCGCTGAACAAAGTAAGACGACACAGTGCTCGCCAGAAATATTGAATAATTATAAGAGATTTATTTGTTACACACTTTTTTATTTAAATAAATCTTAAAGTGCTGCACTACAAACCAATATTTAAAACAATAAAAGCTTTGCATTTGAAAAACAGATATAATACTAAGACTATCAGTGAAGCATAACAAACACAAAACATTCAAAGTAGCAGGATTTTTTTTAACACTGCGTCAATTTATTTGAGTTATTTAAAAAATAAATTACTTGGTCAAAAGATTTCAGTGTGTGTATAAGTACTTTATGAGCACATTCAACAATACCACGTTAATGATCCGAACCATGATAATTGTGGTCACGATAACAGTGATATAACATTTTCATATCATTATATCCCTAGCTGTTAATCAGAATCAGTAATACTTTATTAATCCCTGAAGCACAAATTTAACAGTACATTCTACAAACAAAGCCACGCTGACGTAGGGAAAAAACAAGTCATTAAGTAGCTAATATATGTACGAATTGTTCGCTTAATATACTTTATGTGACTTACTCTTCCATCGATGCTTAAGCAACATTTTCCGTTCAAAGCACAACATGTCAGCATATCGATCTACTGGATTTATTTTATGAATTGTTAATATTGTATGAGCCATGAAATGGTAAACATTTTGAATTGTTAACCATTTGAAGTCTGCTTTATTGCTGTAGTACAGATACAATATTTTGCCATCGATGCTTAAGCAACATTTTCCGTTCAAAGCATAACATGTCAGCATATCGATCTACTGGATTTATTTTATGAATTGTTAATATTGTATGAGCCATGAAATGGTAAACATTTTGAATTGTTAACCATTTGAAGTCTGCTTTATTGCTGTAGTACAGATACAATATTTTGCCATATATGCCTCCATCACAGACCTTTTATCAAAAGCAAATATTTGGCCAACGGCTGTTGAAATGAATTGCCAGATAAGAATGACCATCTCCTAAATACACAGGGACTTCAACAGGAGCACTCAGTTACCGTATTTTCCGCACTATAAGGCGCACCGGATTATTAGCCGCACCTTCTATGAATTACATATTTCATAATTTTGTCCACCAATAAGCCGCCCCGGACTATAAGCCGCGCCTACGCTGCGCTAAAGTGAATGTCAAAAAAACGCTGCGCTAAAGTGAATGTCAAAAAAACAGTCAGATAGTTCAGTCAAACTTTAATAATATATTGAAAACCAGCGTTCTAACAACTCTGTCCCAAAATGTACGCAAATGTGCAATCACAAACATAGTAAAATTCAAAATGGTGTAGAGCAATAAATAGCAACATAATGTTGCTCGAACGTTAATGTCACAACACACAAAATAAACATAGCGCTCACCTTCTGAAGTTATTCTTCATTCGTAAATCCTTCGAATTCTTCGTCTTCGGTGTCCGAATTGAAAAGTTGCGCAAGCGTGGGATCCAAAAATGGCCGGCTCCGTCTCGTCGAAGTCATCGGATTCAGTGTCGCTGTTGTTCTGTGAATCCTGCCTTCCGGAAAGCTCGGACCACAGTTGTGACCGAAATATCTGCCCAGGCATTTACGATCCACTGGCAAATGTTGGCGTATGTCGTCCGGCGCTGTCTGCCCGTCTTAGTGAAGGTGTGTTCGCCTTCGGAGCTGTGTGAAAAAAGCCACCCGGCCTCTTCGCGTAAACTTCCCTTAACCACTCGCTCATCTTTTCTTCATCCATCCATCCCTTCGAGTTAGCTTTTATGATGACGCCGGCTGGAAAGGTCTCTTTTGGCAAGGTCTTCCTTTTGAATATCACCATGGGTGGAAGTTAGCATGGCAAGCTAGAACCACAGTGAAGGATGACTTCTCATTCCCTGTGGTGCGAATATTCACCGTACGTGCTCCCGTTCCACAGTGCGGTTCACAGGAATATCAGTTGCTGTGAAATACGGTAGTAATCCGTGTGCGGATGGAGAGATTGCGTCTTTTTATGAACCGGATCCTTGTCGCGTAGTAGGAGCCATTTTGTGGTCTTTACAGATGTAAACAGGAAATGAAACGTACGGTGATATCCGCGCGTTTTTTCTTCTTCTTCCGGGGGCGGGTGGTTGCTTACAGTAGAAGAAGAAGCGCTTCCTGTTCTATGGGGGCGGGTGCTTTCCTTGGCGGTTGCTTGCGTAGAAGAAGAAGCGCTTCCTGTTCTACCGGGAAAAAAGATGGCGGCTGTTTACCGAAGTTGCGAGATCGAAACTTTATGAAAATGAATCGTAATAAAGCGCACCGGGTTATAAGGCGCACTGTCAGCTTTTGAGAAAAATTGTGGTTTTTAGGTGCGCCTTATAGTGCGGAAAATACGGTACTTTTCCAGTTAACAACTCCCAGTGATTTTACTGTATTTTAAAGGTGTTGATAAAAAAAATTGGGCACTAAAGTGGCTTAACATTTGACCAAAACTGTTCTCCTTTGTAAACAAATAAATAGGAATAAATAAACATACAGTAGAACCACCAGTGTTTTGAAAATGGTTGTCCACATTTGATTCTACTGTGTAAGAAGTGTAATTGGCATCATTTTAGAATCCACAGGGGTTAAACGTTTGTAGCGATACAGTGGATGACATGGACACACTAATGGGTTTAGATAGAGCAGCACACCTCCACGCTGCTGTCATAAATGCCATGTAGGCTAAAGCTATTAGTTCTAAAAGTGCTCAAGTGCCTATTTTGCACCATCATTGTGGTCATTTTGACAAGATAAATGTGCCAACATCATGCATTTTATCAGTTTTTGATGGTCCTTGTAAATAAGATACATATTACATTTGTATGGCTGGTTTGAACCGCATATGAGTAAAAGAGACCAATCACATCTGATGAAGTTTTATTCAGGCATTAGACATACTGAATGACTTCAGATTGTTATTGGCTATGCAGCGGACTGGAATAAATTGGTCCAAACCAAAGTGCTCACTAGCACTAATGGGTCACCCTTATTTGCATGCTGCAACAGTCCCCCGATTTACTGGACATATAATCCATCACTTAATTCAGACTCTTGTATGTTGATGGCTACAGTTGTTTTATTATGATTTTTTTGTTCAAAAATACACGGAAACATTTTTGCAATTTACAATGCTAAATAAGGGATCGATGTGTATTATAAGACCTAGTGTCAATTTGTAAATTAATATTATCACATCATTTAGTCGAGAAACTACTAAGCTCTTTCTATTGTCATAAAAGGCAACTTTCTTACACATACTGTATTTACACATATTGAATGCCCTGAAATTTTAAATAATATGAATAACTATACTATTCATGTATACGATTATCAAAAAAGTTAAACTCTTATAACTTTGCATGGGATGATCAATATTCTTAGTATATAAAAATGATGGAAGTATTAAGGCTGAAAATATATAAAAATGATGCAAGTATCAAGGCTGAAAAGAGTATTTCCCCCGTGAGCTCTTATCAACTGGCAAACAGCAAAAGCCTATCAGTTATCTCTGCCTCCCACTGCCTGTTCATAGAAGTATTGAACGGCAGCTGCATGTTTAGATCCTCCACCCACACAGTCTTCTCAAAGTATTGATAGAACTGTGTTGTTTACTTTTGTTGTTTGCAAAGTAATACACACACAGTAGCCACCACAGGCCCTTGATAGTTACATGGAATTAAAACATCAACAATAAAGAATGAATACAAGCTTTTTGTAATTGAATTATTAATAATAGATACAGGAATGAATAGGATTAAATAGGATCTGCTTCTTTTTACTCCTTTTTTGGAAATGTTGAATTGAGCAAATTTAACAACATGATGCTCCTTCACATAATTAAGCATGTCTGACACAAATCTAAAAAATATAATTGGTTGATCATGCCGCTGTCTGTGGCCTTTTTTTATAGATTGAAAATGTTTAACAGTGTGCCTGAAATTATTATTGCTCATTGATGCAGACGTCAACAGTGCCAGAATGTAAATGGACTGGAAACTGGATTAAGGCATATTAAACATGTTAGTCTAAAGTAGCAGCTGCTCTGGGGTACACAGACGGAAATGTGGCTGCCAATTTGCCCCTATGCCCTCTTTGACCACCACTATTTATTCACATTCATACACCAATGTTTGTGGCACTGGGAGAAAAGTGGGTAAAGTGTCTTGCCCAAGGACACATCAGAGGTGACCAGCATGGCAAAAGCTGAATTCATACCAGGAAGCCTCAAGTTTCTGGACAGACGCTCTACCATCTGAGCCACACTGCCCACACTATGATAAATTGACTCGCCTCTAATGCATGTGCATTTCGGCAATGCAAGTACAGGGTTACCTCAGTTTTTGTTGGTAATCCACTTCAAAAGCCCAGATGAGGACCGAATCGTAGGAAAACAAACCTTTTTTCCCCAATAAAAAATATATTTTACAGAGAGATAGTCACCAACTCTTGGGATTCTTTGCGCACTAATTCCGTGGAATAAATTGCTGGTTAACTGACTAGTTTTTTTCACGCAAAGTTTGAACACACTATACCTAAAACATTTTAAAGCCCCCCACTTTCAGTTTTGGTTGATTTTGGCGGTGCCAGTGGACCAAAGCGGTAGTGTTTTGCCTGAAGGAAGACCACATTTCCCATGAGGACTAGCGCATAGGGTTTGTCAGTCAGTCTGTATGACTAAATTTTTCCACAGTAGGAACCTACATATTCTATTCAAAATTGATATTTGTGATTTGCAGTAATCACATGTTTTTTTCTTTACACAGTGATTTTGAGTTTGTTGTGTTGCTTGTCATGTCAGTGTGTAACTGCAAACTAACAAGCTGGTAGCTATTTATTGCTACCACGCAAATTTCCGATAGCTAAAATTAACATTATCGTTTTGGTTTGAGCATCGAAAATTGCTTACTAGTCCAGCAGTAACGGAGCCAACGCAACATCGGTCTGAGGCCCCGTTTACACTAAGCCGGATAAGGTTATCGAGGGTAAATCACACCTAACCTTATCCGTGTCCACACACAACAAGGCCACCGTTTAAGACCCCCCCTCCCTTCCGTCCGCCGGCGCAATGTGACCTAGTACGCATGCGTGGAAAATGCGCACGTCATAGTCATCTCCAGTGTTGCTTTGTGTGCAAGTTCTTAAATTGAACATATCGAAACAATATCCAGTGTTTTGTTATTTCAATTAAATGGAATCCAGTGTGCTGTGGGGCCCTATTGTAGTGAATCACACCTGAGACATCATAAATTAATCAAATCATTATTAGACGCATAAAGAATGTGATAAGAACATTTAACATTAATCAATCTAGGGATCTAGATATTGTCCATTCGTTTTTGGTGACTATATATACTCTGGACCGAGACGTTGAGTCTGCGACATACATGGCGGACAATAACTGATACAGTCTGCCAGTCCAAATGCATTCGCCGTTTTCCTCGACAGCCAGGTAATACAAAGCACACGCTATCTTTTTTATCACATCCACGGGAGCTTGCATTCTCGTTGTCTCTCCTTCGACAAATGGACAAAGTTTTTCGCTAAGTAGCGTCACAGCTGACCAAGCCGGACATTGGAAAGTTCTCTTGCCGTCTGAGAAGTGTTTTATCCCAAATAGCTGCAATCGCTTTCTCTTAAGGTATTCATGTGTGATTTCTACAAGCGTCTGTACATGTAGAAGAAGGAGAAACACGGGCATGTCTGGATGACTCGCCTTCATATTTCCAGTGGTTAGTTATTATGAAGCTGGCTGTGGCGTGTTCTTTCTGACATCACTTCCTGTATGGGCGAGGTCTCTCTTGCGTCACTTCCTCTCCAAACTCACTTCGTAAACGATCAATTAGTCCATACAAAGTTAAGTGCCGGAAACTCAAGAATTACACGGCTGACTTACCCGTGTAAAAATTTGTCCGAGGAGGGGGACCTTAAATGCTGGTTTAGTGTGGCTGAAACGGGGCTTAGGCTAAATAATTATTCGTTTAAGGGGTTAAACGACTTAGTGTAGACATGGCCTGAAATCCCTCCTTGTCTTCAATATCACGCCAGCGACTAAAAGCCGGGCCTTTTATCCGGGTCGCCTCCGTTTTTCTTTTTTTGTCTCCTCAGACAAACGTTTTGGTTTCTTTGGTTGTTTTGCAGCTTCTGCCATGAGTGAAGTAATTGCATGTAGGTGTTCGCATCGCCCTCTGTCTTTTTAACGAATGGGGAAAGAGGGAATGACATGCCGTAAAGCAAGTCAGCACATTTGTAGTTTTTTGTGTGGCAGGGATCCTTTCAAAGTTGCTTTGTGCCAGTGAAAGCAATACAGACCCCCATGACAAAGGTGTCATTCAACTATATGTAGGTTGATGTATCATCCCAAAAGTTATGAAAATATTTTATGAAGTTTGAAAAGTTACTTAGTTCTGCTTTAAGAAAACGGGGGCAAACTCTAAAATGTTTTTGTATAAACCGAACCCTTGTAGAGCATACAAATATCAAGGTACCATAATACTACAATTAATGTCTTAGCGACTTTTTCTTCGGGATTTACACAAGACCGTTTTTGTTTGCGTACATGACAACAATTTTCTGTTCGAAAGTGATGTTGATTGTTTTTTAATTAAATATGTAGCACAACCAAAATAGTAATGATGGAACATGGTATTGTAGTAGCACTTCCCCTACAAAATTCATATCAACTGCTATTTATCTGGCATATTCCCATCACTTACCAAACCCTACATTCACATACCACATAAGAGCCAATATAAGTTATTCAAAGGTCAGAGAGGACAAGAAGTTTGTTTATAAAGGTGTGAACAGGGACTGTTTTGAAAATACTGTTATTGTTGTGTGACCGTATCCTCAGCTTGAACTGTACTGGTAGCTCGATTAACAGTGGCAGACAGGAGTGGAGATAACACCTCTGCCTAATGATTAAAAAAATGCACTGGTTCCCGATACGAGCCATTTAACGCCTGCAGCATTTTTAATTACATGTGAATCCCAGTCAGAGGCAGAAAGAGAGAGAGAGAGAGCTATGACGAGAGCGATGATGTTGAACCATCAGTACTGTTTTCTGTCTTCCCCTCCCCCCCTCCTTTCTGACAGAGCTGTGTGGATGGTGACTCATCTTCACCATAAGGCACGTCTCATTCAAGCGTTGCGTCCACAGTTTTATATTTGATTAATACAAACTACTGACATGAAAAATAAAGAAGACACCTGTCCATCTGTTAAAAAAGCAGCATCATAATCAACTTGTATGAATATTAAGAGTTTGTGTTTTGATCTCATCGGGTGTCAAAAAAGGAAACATTACGGATGACTGAACATGTTTAGTACTTATGTTTTTCTTTTCCTGTAGGCATAAATGCAGCATAGCGTTGACAGTGAAGTAACAGGATGCACAAAGTCACACGTTCATCTTCTTCACACTCACACACAGTTCCTCCATACACCACCCGCAACGTCGTCTCTTGCTCTATAATTTTCTCTGCGCCTTTCTGAATCACACTTGCCTTGCAGGGAGTTTGAGAGTGAAATCATTAAGTGTTGCAGAGCGGCTCCCAAGGATCGTGGGTGTCTGCAGAGCTAGTTGTTTTCTTTGTCTGTCTTCCTCGCCTTTGACTGCGCTTCAGACTGATCACAATTTCATGCAACAGGGCTGATGGGAAAAGTAGGTCAAGAGGAAGTTTAGCAAACCTGGCTTGGGAGTTGTTTACTTTTGCTGGAAACAAGGATTGAAGTGAAGAATGATTTGACCCTGCTTGTTCATTTGTTCTGTCTCTAAACACCTCACCAATCCCAAATAATAGACTGTCTACAATATATATCATGTTTTTTTAAAACCCTGGAGTGCTGACTCTTTGTTATATTTGGCCATGAATCAGACCCATTTCTCTCTTTCTTTTATCATCTCATCTGTCTAACTTGTTTTTGATGACACATATTTTTAACAGTGTAGTTGAATGGGTTTGATTACGCTGTTCAGTTTTTTGTCTTTTATCCCTGAGCTTGGAATCTGCTCCATTTTTTGTGCTACCTCCAGGCCTAAGAAAACCACAGGTAAAAATGTGTCCTTTCATATTTTATAACTTTTTTTTTCTTCTGTCCCACAGGCTCTGTAGCCTTACCCTGAAAAAGCTGGTTGTGCTTAAAGAACTGGATAAAGAACTGAACTCGCTATCCATTGCTGTCAAAATACAGGTGAGTTGGTGTAATCTTGTGCTGCTTTTCAATATCTTGCTGCTGCTGCACAGTGTTTAACATAATCGCAAGCCTAGTTGACAACATAGTGCTAATCCCGCCAATTGATAAAAAGCCTTCTTAGCTGCTCAGGAAGCTCTGGCACGTCACATCCACTCACTTTTAATGGCAGACTAGTATTACTACTCTAAGCAGGTGCATTAGCACCCTAAAACGGATTTAGAGTCTCACATTCATGAATATAGGTGTGTAGTCCAAAAGGTGACTCATCGCAGTGCTGTCACTCACATTCGGCTTTAAGACGACAATAACTTCAACTAAAAAGCAAATAATCCTTCATGCACATGCAACATAAAGCAAGGTTAGTGTTTAATACTACTACTAAATGGAACTACTTCATAACAATGAGTATTGATGGGTGATCAATGTTTTTTTTCATTGTACACACTAATTTTACTACTAGGGCTAGGCGATAAAACGATTACAAAGTTATTGCGATATAACTTTTCCCCCATAGAAAGTACAAGTACAGTAGAGGGAGGGACTGACCTCTCGTTGGCTTGGTGAGTCTGTGACCAAGCCGCCAAATTCAAAGTGAAAAGTAAACAACTTTGTCTTGTAACATGCAGACTTTGTTATAACGTTTAGATTCAAGTTTTCCTTGGCAGTTTCCGGCACTCACACTAGCAAGATCTCTCGCCAAATAAGCGCACACACTGTTTTCTAACAATCGATAACCCACTTCCGCCTTTATTCTCGCCACCCGGCACATGACAAAGTTCACAAAGGCCCTCAAAATAGCTGCCCAAAGCTAAGGACTTAACAAACGGTATTAATGATAACCACTGTAAAACTCCCGACGGTTAGCATTACCGTTTTAAATGAAAATTATAAAAAATTCTGTGATTGATACTGCACTTTGATAAACTCACAGACTGACTGCCGCAAGCTCTGTAGTTTGAATGCTAACATGAAAATAAGAAGCATTAACAATATTAACATTAACTTATTGTTGTCTGATCTACTAAGCTTAGACAGACTCTCGTACGTTGAATCTACAACCTACGATCTCCTAGCCAAGCGTTATTATTCTATACTGACAGGAATACAAGACAAAGGTGTTTTAATGTTTAAGGCCCGCTGAACAAAGTAGGACGCCACAAAGCCCGCCTAAAAATTATACATTATAATAGATTTTATATGTTACACACTTTTCATTTAAATGAATATCAAAGTGCTACAGTACAAACCAATATTTAAAACAATAAAAGATGAGCCATTAACAGATAAAATACTAAGACTAAAACACTATCAGTGAAGCATAAAAAACACAAAACATGCAAAATAGTGGGTTTTCTTACAGCGTGCCTATTTATTTTATTCATTAAAAAAACTTGGCTAATTGATTTCAGTGTGTGTTTAAGTACTCTTTGAGCACCTTCAACAATACCGCAATAATAGAAATAACCATGATAATGTTTGCCAAAATAACTGTGATAATACATTTTCACATCGTTACATCTCTATCTAAGGCAATACCTGCAACACTGGTGTAGCAGCCAGCAGCAGTAGGTAGGTGTGTTGCTGTTTGGGCTACAGTGGCGTTCAGTGAAGCTCAACGTTCCCTCTCAGGTGCGCGCCTGCGTAATCTATGCCACGTACACAATATAATCCAACCAAAACTCTAAACAAAATATACACTTAGTGTAGGATTTTGCAATGCAACTCTGAGTGATAGGTGGGACCACAAAAGATACAACAATGTTCCTCAACAGTGTTCAGTTATTGTAACGCCTGTCGAAACATTTTAAAGACAGGAGGTCCATCAATCATGTTATTGAGTAAAGCTGTTTATTGTCGGCCGTAACCACACCAATAAGATTAGTAAAACACTTGTACCTAGCAAAACTGGTCGTTTTCTGCTGTACAAACCCCGCTAAAACCAACTGTCTGTCATATCAACAGCAGCTGCTCTCACTTGCGCTAACACATGCACTCATCGCACCAATGCGTTTACGGTCACACAAAATGTTGGACAACTCTAACACTACCATAAACTGTAAATGCCAGGTCGTTATACTAAGACTCCCCAATCAGATGTGTGCTTATTCTACTGTTATTTTTAGGAATCTTAATTTATGGATATTATCCATGAAATGCTGTTA